>NC_053391.1:66474423-66726923 GCF_905171765.1 Bufo bufo | reverse complement strand
AATATAGTGAATGTGATATAAAATCAGCAAACTGTCATAATGACCAATCAAATGTGAGGGTGAACAGGTGTGTTTAAACATGATATAACAATCAAAAAAGATTAAAAACCTTTGAATGAGTCACTTGCGGCTGACAGGGCATGGTAGGAACTGTTGGCGTCCGGAAAGGAGCATGGCGCATGCGCCGCTCCAACCACTATCGCGAGATTCACTGAGGTAATGTGTGGTAAAACAACCACATCAAAGATGGCCACTTTGAAACAATGCTTTAGGGCGCATGCGCGTGCCAATGCTACCGCCCATACGAGTTTGACAGACACAGATACAGTGTCCGAGCGCCGCAGTATACAGCAGAAACAGCTGATCTATTCATCGGGGGCCGACGGGTCAACGTGGGTCACCAGTGAGATATCTGTACATGTGGGATGATGCGGTTGTCACACCGTTAGCATCCCACTGTCCAGACTGCCAGCATATCCGCTCCATGTCCCTTATAGCCATACAGTAGACGATGTCCACTTGAAATCGGCCTGAAGGACACAGATAGAACTGCATCGGGGCTCATAGTATATATAGATGTATATAGAATAGGTCAACTGTGCCCGTCTGTGTAGGTGTCACCCCAGTCCCAGAGGGGGCTTGAGTCACACCATCGCACAGACCGGTACTGACCATGAATATTAATAGAACTTATTACAAGATTATAAAAAAGGGGATCGCCAACAGGTTCCTCCAGGCTTCGCCATACGTGAACATTCGAACTTTTATGCTTCAGAATAATTTCCTATAAAAAAAGGAAGAAAAAATATTTAATGTATAGCACATGTTGTTTTCCATATAAGTCATCAAATTGGGAGAGAACACACATAAATTCAATGACTAGACAACCCTAAGTTGTTTAGGGGTTTAGGGTTGTCTAGTCATTGAATTTATGTGTGTTCTCTCCCAATTTGATGACTTATATGGAAAACAACATGTGCTATACATTAAATATTTTTTCTTCCTTTTTTTATAGGAAATTATTCTGAAGCATAAAAGTTCGAATGTTCACGTATGGCGAAGCCTGGAGGAACCTGTTGGCGATCCCCTTTTTTATAATCTTGTAATAAGTTCTATTAATATTCATGGTCAGTACCGGTCTGTGCGATGGTGTGACTCAAGCCCCCTCTGGGACTGGGGTGACACCTACACAGACGGGCACAGTTGACCTATTCTATATACATCTATATATACTATGAGCCCCGATGCAGTTCTATCTGTGTCCTTCAGGCCGATTTCAAGTGGACATCGTCTACTGTATGGCTATAAGGGACATGGAGCGGATATGCTGGCAGTCTGGACAGTGGGATGCTAACGGTGTGACAACCGCATCATCCAACATGTCCAGATATCTCACTGGTGACCCACGTTGACCCGTCGGCCCCCGATGAATAGATCAGTTGTTTCTGCTGTATACTGCGGCGCTCGGACACTGTATCTGTGTCTGTCAAACTCGTATGGGCGGTAGCATTGGCACGCGCATGCGCCCTAAAGCATTGTTTCAAAGTGGCCATCTTTGATGTGGTTGTTTTACCACACATTACCTCAGTGAATCTCGCGATAGTGGTTGGAGCGGCGCATGCGCCATGCTCCTTTCCGGACGCCAACAGTTCCTACCATGCCCTGTCAGCCGCAAGTGACTCATTCAAAGGTTTTTAATCTTTTTTGATTGTTATATCATGTTTAAACACACCTGTTCACCCTCACATTTGATTGGTCATTATGACAGTTTGCTGATTTTATATCACATTCACTATATTATGAATTTTCTTACGGTTATGTCTGTACTGCTGCTATATCAAATTATGACAATACACTGACTATATTTGTAATGTGATGGTTATGTCTATGCATTTGCACTTTATTATATGATGGGTCAATTTGTATTTTGGTAATTACTTGCACTATATATGTATGTGATTTTGCACATGTTACTCAGCTGGAAAAAGGCTCCAATGTGAGAGCTGAAACGGTGCTGATGAGTGAATAAACCGTCCACTTTTTTACTGCAATCTGGAGTGCTGCCTTCTTTTGCTACATTATCTACATTTGGGATCTTGGTCGCAGGTCTCCTGGGAGGATTTTTTTGCACCCGTTCCTTTTTTGTGTGCTGCTTTCTTTCTTTTTCTTTTATAGATAGATAGATAGATAGATAGATAATTGGAAATCAGGCAGCACACTCACATGGAAAATAGAAGTGTTTATTCACCCATGCTGAAAGCGCGACGTTTCGCCTTTTCTCAAGCGACAAGTGGTAGTGGTTACAACATATTTATACAAAAAGTGCGTGTGCATCAAATTAGTAATTAATAAATAATCATGTAAAATATCAATACAAAAAGTCATCTATAGAGCAAAACATACATACAGTATGTGATCATGATTCATATAAATTCATATAAATGACAAAATGACCCTCATATGTGTAATAAGTCAATGCAAATTAGTGTCATTAGTCGGCAGACAGGGAGGAGATTCACCAAAGGGGGCCACAGTAGTATAAACACTCCATACAGTATATGGCGTTCCATTGTAGAGACTGCGCATGTCGATTAGCATGCAGGAAAGACAAAAGACGCAAGGGCCAAAATTACGTAATGGCAGGAAGTGCGCATGTCCGTCATGCGCACTCCTCACATGATACCCGAGTCGTCCATATTGAAACAGGGCAAAAGGCACAGTATAGGATGCGCAGGCGCACAATGTACTCTAGTGCGCCTGAGCTCAATTAAATATAAGGGCAGCATGATAGCAGTGTACCCCATCAAGATAGTATTTTATCGATGGGTAGCAGGGTTCTCCTGGATAGCAAGACAGATTATATTGTCTCAATGCAAACTTATTAGCACCAAAACGGTGCCCACAAGTAGGTGGGAGCATCAGAAGGGTCCATCGCCACCACGACGGACACATCTCTGCTCAAAGGGAGAAATCTGTGAAAACGATTTACTGTACAGCAGACAGATTCACCAGCCACTCCTCCTATAACCACCCAATACTGGGCTTCAATAAGGTGCATTTTAACTGCATAGAAACACATAAATAAATATTTAAAAAAAGGAGGGGGGAAACAAAAATATAATAAAAAATTAGTCAATTTACATGCACTAAATTAGTCAAACTACATTAATGATATTTTCTCTAATATTTCTCTTTTTTCTTTTTTTTTTTTAGTGTGTCATTCATTTTGGCATGAGAGGGTGACGACTCGACGGGGCAACTTATTTTTCTTTATTTTTATTTAAAGGGAATCTGTCACCTATTTTGAGCATATAAAACTGCTAACATAACAATTTGCAATAAAGTACCTTCATTCCAGCATGAGTCTTCATTCTTTTATTCAACTTTTCATTTAGATAAAAAAGAGATTTTTCTGATATGCTAATTAAGCCTCAAGGTGCCCAGAGGGGCGTTATTACTCTGCTCTAGTGCCCAGTAAGGCCCCCCTGCAGTGCCCAGCCCGCCTTTCTTCCAAGCCCAGCACGCCTCCTCAGAAATAAATTTACTCCCACATCCTTGCCGAACGGCGGCGCCCCCTCCACTAAGTCATGTAATTTATTCACCCCACCATCCTTGCGTCCTCCTTTCTTGGCCTCCGAAATCCCGCGCAGCCGCAGTATCGCCTGCGCCTGTACGATACTCCGGCTCCTGAGGGCAACAGCCTCAATAGTGTCACTGGGCATGCGCCGAGCCCAGTGACGTAATCAGAGCGCTGTTTTCTCAGGAGCCGGAGTATCGTACAGGCGCAGGCAGTCAGCGATACTGCGGCTGCGCGGGATTTCGGAGGCCAAGAAAGGAGGACGCAAGGATGGTGGGGTGAATAAATTACATGACTTAGTGGAGGGGGCGCCGCCGTTCGGCAAGGATGTGGGAGTAAATTTATTTCTGAGGAGGCGTACTGGGCTTGGAAGAAAGGCGGGCTGGGCACTGCAGGGGGGCCTTACTGGGCACTAGAGCAGAGTAATAACGCCCCTCTGGGCACCTTGAGGCTTAATTAGCATATCAGAAAAATTTGCTTTTTCATCTAAATGAAAAGTTGAATAAAAGAAAGAAGACTCATGCTGGAATGAAGGTACTTTATTGCACATTGCTATGTTAACAGTTTTATATGCTCAAAATAGGTGACAGATTCCCTTTAAATAAAAATAAAGAAAAATAAGTTGCCCGTCGAGTCGTCACCCTCTCATGCCAAAACGAATGACACACTAAAAAAAAAAAGAAAAAAGAGAAATATTAGAGAAAATATCATCCATAATCTGAGAAAACCGACTTGTATAACTATTCATACGCAAGAGAAATTAGAACAGAGCAACAGGGTCTAGGGCAAGCATCACAGTAACACACTCATTTTGAAATCTACATTAAGTCCACGTGGTTTCAATGTATTAAGCCTATGTATCCACAATAATTCTCTACGTACAGATGTAGCAGGGTTAACAGACAAACTCTTAACTCAAATTTCTTAACTCATCGTGTTATCTTGAAACAAAAGCCATCGAAAAGCAATTGAAGGTGTTTGCTTAACGCATTTAGTTTAGATAACACGTCGGTATTAGAACATTGGATCTGTTCCCACCTCATCTAAGAGTAGGGACATCAATAATCCAAAAACTGAGCTGATTTTCATTGTGTTTCAATTCTGTAAAATGTTTTCGATACCGGCAAATCAAGTTTTTTCTTACGAATAGTGTATCTATGCTGGTTTAGTCTAGTTTTTAAATCAATAGTCGTCTCGCCCACGTACCATAGGTCACAAGGGCAAGATAATAAATAAATAACATGGTCAGAATTGCAAGTAAGAAAGTGTTTGATGCTATGTGTTATTCCACTCCTGGGATGTGTGAAACGCTCACCCTTAAGAATGAGGTGGCAATTCACACACCCAAGGCAGGAATAACAATCCATTTTGCGTGGTGCCAGGCATGATTGTCTCATGGGGGTTAAAGGTAACGTGTCCGCAGATACAAGGGGATCTCTCAGATTCCTAGACCTGCGGTTACACAAAAATAGGGGGAGTTTGGAATTCTACCAATGTCTCTCAAACAGTTACGAAGCATAAACAAATGACGGCGTATAATATTATTAATTTGATTACTCTGTTCATTAAAAGTGGAGACAAAAGGAATTCTCGGGCTTGTGGATTCTTTGCGTCTAGATTGAAGCACAGTATTTCTGTCAAGAGCCATAACCTGATCCTTTTGTTGTTGCAATAAGGCTGCTGGATAGCCTTTTTTGTGGAATTGACGGCAAGATGGCATGACCCACAATACAAGTCAATGGGAACGGATCCTTTTAACTCTGACACTATCTGACACAATAGAAAACGGATCCATCCCCCATTGACTTTCAATGGAGTTCATGACGGATCCGTCTTGGCTATGTTAAATATAATACAACCGGATCCGTTCTTAACGGATGCAGATGTTTGTATTATCAGTAACGAAAGCGTTTTTGCTAAGCCCTGCCAGCAAAAGCGCTAGTGTGAAAGTAGCCTAACAGTGTGCTGCCATATTTTGTTTGCTGTCTGCATGTTAGCTTTATGGATGGGCACCTGTGACTTTGGATGTGCTCGTCTTTTCTTGCAGTGTGTTTGGAATTATGCACCCCCTGTCCATCTGCCATGGGCTTCTAAGCAGAGTATAAATATAACTCTTTCACAGAATGGGGTGGCTCTACCAATCCGTAGGATAGAAAAGGTGCTCATTATCTAAGTGTTAACTCCAAAAACACCAAGAAGTTAATAAAATTGTAAAAAATGAAGATATGGCACTCAATATCTGGAGGACTGCTCATATAAATATAACTGGTTCCTACACTGCCCTGAACATTGTAGGCTTAAAGGGGTTTTCTCCCAAAAACTATTCTACAGTACAGTTTTCAAACTAGCACCTATCTAAATACTTTTGTAATTGCATGTAATAAAAGATTTAGCATAACCACTGAGTTATTCTATAAAATGTATCTGTATAGCGCCACCTGCTGTTTGTTCTTTTTTTTATTTCTTTGACCTGCTCACTGACATGGCCGCACATGCCCAGCTTCATCCTTCAACTGCCACCTGAGCTGTGATAGGTAAGGAGCTGCACGAGAAAATACACCCCTCCTGAGCTGCAGCAGAAAAGACACTCCCCCTGAGCTGTCAGCTTGATATAAATCTAGCAGAGCCATGAATGGGGAGATCTCTGGATCCATGTGAGGTATAGGGCTGTTTATAGATTTGTTAGAAAGAGATTGTCATGTGCTATATGATGTCAGATTTTTTTATTTTTTACATTAGTCATGGGGTAACCCCTATAAGTTAGGTGCAGGAGAGGCAGTTCTGTTAGTGTTAGGTACCCATCTGCAGAAGCCACCTTGATGTTGGTAGATGGGCCCGACACACGTCTCATGATCAAAAAAGTGCGCATAGAGCTTCTATTTTTCATGCATACCGTAGTAGGAATAGTACCACTATAATCCAGAATAAACTCTAATCCCTAGATCTATTGTTTGCATGTATAACAGTGTGCTGCCATACTTTGTTTGCTGGATAGATAGATAGATAGATAGATAGATAGATAGATAGATAGATAGATAGATAGATAGATAGATAGATAGATAGATAGATAGATAGATATAGTGCCCAGAAAACAGGCGTACGTACTTTACACCAGATTTATCAAGTGTTTTGGACACTTTTCTGACCTTTTTACACCTTGCCAAACAAGGGGATGTAGCTTATAAGCAAAGGATGGGAGTTCAAGTTAAAGGGGGCATGATTTAAATGGGCATTCCAGGTATAACATCAGATTGGTGGGGTTCCTACCGCTGGGAGAGGTACCCCCACCCATTATGAAAATGGGGGCCCCATACGCTGTGAAACCCCCCTGAAATGGACGGAGGCTGGTCAGAAAACCGTGCCACCACTCCATTAATTTCTGTCGGAGTGCCGGAGATGGCTGAGCACTATCTACGGCGCTCCCATAGAAATTATTGGAGTGGTGCGCATTTCCGACCAGCCGCTCTGTCCATTTTAGGGGGCTCCACAGGGTATGGGGTTCCGTTCTCCTGTAAGTAGGGGATAACTTGTTATAACAGGAAACTCCTTTAATTGCATCTCTTAATGCCAAAAATGTGCTAAAATTTGGGTACATTTTTGGAGTAAAACTAAACCAATTTATAGGTGTAAACTTAGACTATACAGTCTAAAGATGTGACAGATTTATCATCCAGCATCAGCCACTGTGATACATCTGCCACAGTCTTAGACTGCCTAGTCCAAGTTTACACTGTCCTAGGCAAATAAGATAATGGGTTGCATCAAAAGGGGCATAGATGCCGGTGATGAGACCATAGTCCTGCCAATTTACAAATCACTAGTCAGACCACACATGGAGTACTGTGTACAGTTCTGGGCTCCAGTGAACAAGGCAGACATAGCAGAGCTGGAGAGGGTTCAGAGGAGGGCAACTAAAGTAATAACTGGAATGGGGCAACTACAGTACCCTGAAAGATTATCAATATTAGGGTTATTCACTTTAGAAAAAAGACGACTGAGGGGAGATCTAATTACTATGTATAAATATATCAGGGGTCAGTACAGAGATCTCTCCCATCATCTATTTATCCCCAGGACTGTGACTGTGACGAGGGGACATCCTCTGCATCTGGAGGAAAGAAGGTTTGTACACAAACATAGAAGAGGATTCTTTACGGTAAGAGCAGTGAGACTATGGAACTCTCTGCCTGAGGAGGTGGTGATGGTGAGTACAATAAAGGAATTCAAGAGGGGCCTGGATGTGTTTCTGGAGCGTAATAATATTACAGGCTATAGCTACTAGAGAGGGGTCTGGTTGTACACAAGGTAATTGATTGTGCCTTACCATCCTTTTATTACTGTATGTTCCTTCACATGAGCACGTCTCCCTGCTTCTCCTGCATTACCTCAGCGGTGTAAGGACTGCATAGCACATAGTATTACATAAATTACATGGTATATCAACACTATTGCAAGTTATATGACACAGTTAAGTGCAGGGAGATTAATGCTATGCAACAACATGCCATGTGCAAACTGCCATATTTTTCCATAGTCCAGCATGTCACATAACAGTCCAGCAGCAGTAGTTGTAGTAAAGAAGGACTTTTCAGTTTGCTAAATTATGCCTAGTGCTGGTCTGTGGCGGCAGCAGTTCTTTGAAACCATGTCTCATGCACCCCTTCCTCAAGGTCTTCCACCATACACAATGTAGGAGTTTTAATTGGAGTGTTCCTTTAAAGTATATTGGTAGACACGTTCTGGACAATACATTGGGACCTCCTACCAAGAAGGACGCCGAACTGGTCAAAGATGAACGAACAGTGCTACCAGCCACAACAATACTTGAAAAGCAGGACAAATGCTTTCTGTAAATCTCAACCCTCAGCCATATAACAAATGGGCAAAGATCACGATGCATTTACAGGAATTATAACGCTGCATGCTGTCTACTTCAAACATGTTCAAATGCCTCTATTAGATGATAAGTTGAATTATAGTTCTCAGAGTTGACATTCGTTACTCTTCTGATGTTTGGACACGTTCTTCACATTTGGGAACAATCAAATCTCTTAGTCGATCGAGAGGAAATAGCACTACCAAGCAGAAATGTGCCAAATTACCCAGAAACAATTGAAATAGCTGCCAAGCAGGGCAGCCTGCTGATTTCCAAATAGTGTAGTTAATCTGACACTAAACTATCTTATATTTTGCTTCAATAAATTGCATGTTACTTAGAAACCTACTATTTGTATTCCGAATTTCTATATTTTTCTGCTTACTGTGGGTGTGCCAAAAGGTTAAACGCATCTGGAATTCCTGCATGGAGGGAGAAAATGGTAGCAAATGATAGAGGGAACATGTTGTGGAATTCAAAATGTGACCTCATTCCTTCCAGGGCATTGTCTGGCCTTGTTCCCTTATAGGGGGAGTCGGTGAGGGGGCTCCAATATATCCCTTAATGTACATGACAAATGCATAGTAATGGCGACAACAGGTACAAAGATCAATTAGATTCTCCATAGAAATTACCAGTGTGTAATTGGAACCTTTACGAAGATGATGACCTGCATCATTTTATATATTTTGTGCAAAATGGACCTAAAGGGGTTGTCCAGCCTTCTTTAAGTGATGGCCTATCCTCAGGAAAGGCCATCAGTAGCTGATCAGCGGGGGTCTAACACCCCACACCACCACGGATCAGTGCTGCATCCCAATGAGTCATGGCCCCATGCTGTATAGGGTTGCTTAGCTAATGGACACTACCTTCTCTGCTGTTCTGGCTCCCATCTTCTGGCAACCAATGCCCAAAGTTTATTTCAATAGTACAGGCGTCATCTGTTGGTAAACAGAAAAGAGAGGTGCACCATAAGGGAATAACGTATAGGAAAGGTAAGTATTGGGCTACAAATAGGAGGCTCACTTTAAGGGGGTTCTACAGTTTGTTTTAACTGATGATCTATCCTCTGGACAGATCATCAGCATCTGATCGGCGGGGGTCCAACACCCGGGACCCCCGCCGATCAGCTGTTTGAGAAGACGTCACGACTAGTATCAACTGGCCTGGGCGTGGCTAAGCTCTGTTTACTTGAATGGACCTGAACCGCGCCCAGGCCAGTGATACTAGTCATGACGTCACTAGGCCTGCGGTAAACAGTGAGAAGGCCGCTGGAGCGCCGCGGCCTTCTCAAACAGCTAATCGGCGGGGGTCCCAGGTGTCGGACCCACGCCGATCAGATGCTGATGATCTATCCAGAGGATAGATCATCAGTTAAAACAAACTGTAGAACCTCTTTAAGGAGTTGTGCAAACCTTAGGCACAACTGTAGAAGAAGCTTGTCTGAGTGGTAGAGGGTAGATCTCAATAAAGGACGGTCTGCAGCCACAGATGTTGCTCTTCTTATCGGGGGTGCCTGGTTCTCCAAGAAGATTTGGAAGTTAACATGTTCATGGAAACATCCCTCGGTGCAAAGAACCAGCCGGAAGATCCAGATTGATGTAGGTTGTCAGTAGTTTATTAAGCAGAAAGATACAACACGTTTCAGGTAGTTATCTCCCCTTCATCAAGTAAAAATACCTGCAATACATGCAGTTTTTACCTGATGAAGGGGAGATAACTCCCTGAAAAGCATTGTATCTTTCTGCCTAATAAACTACTGACAACCTACATCAATCTGGATCTTCGGGCTGGTTCCTTGCACCGAGGGATGTTTTCCTGAACGTGTTTACTTCCAAAGATGATATCAGGCCTATTTAACATTAAGTAGCCGTTATAACCCTGGATCTTGCTCCTTCTTCTATGGCGTCTGGTTTTGAGTCTTTATTTACCCTCATCACAACCTCATCCTTGCAATTGCCCGTCTCTGACCCTTGACTGTGTTCAATACAAACTAACACTGTATCAGCGCTACTGCCACAATCCATGACTATTCTAAGAACCGCAACCGCAGCAAATTCCATATTTCCTTGCATGGAGTAAGGATAAAGAGCAGAGGATCCCTTAGATGAAACAACCCAAATGGATTAAGACTTAGGGAATTCACATTTTTGGTTCTAGACAGTAGCAAGCACATAAAACTTGTCAAAACTCAGAAGACATGTTACACACTTTTCCTTCAGCCACCTCATGGGTGGTATATATTACATAAGTTTTTTGTGTCAAAGTTTGGTTGCATGACATTAAGTTTGTCTTTTTTTTTTTCTGCATCATGCCGCTTTTTCTAGACACTTCAATATGTTGAGGCCTAACACATGTCTTGGTTGGCCAATTTATACATAAAATAGTGAAAAGCCTATAAACAGTAAAACTGCAAACATAACTGATCATGTAATGTACCCCCAACGCCCCAAACAGCCTCGGTACTGGCAACATCAACATAGCAACCCAGAATCCTCCGCGCACATAGGATACAAGATGGCGAAGGTCCCATAACTTGTTCACATGATCACTTCCTCTGGCTGTTCCTGGCTTACTCCACCACCAGGCAGGCACTGAATGTCAGCTGGTCGTGTCCGGCACACGCACAGATACAGGAGATTCTGCTGCCTGTATCTGTGCATGCATCAGACATGTCCAGCTAAGGAATTCACTATTTATGACAACAACATTGATCTGGTGGAGTTGCAACATGCCACCCCCAAGGCCGATCATGTCCCAGGTTTATAGGAATGCCGAATGGTGTAGTGCGGCCATAACAGTTTTCTGTGTGTGACACGGTGCTCCTTCCTGGATAACGTCGCTCCCCAGGGTTAGGCTCCAAAGCAATAAAGGGGAATAGTAATGGTGGAGGTGGAGAATAAGTTGAGTCCAGAGTTTTATAAAGTTCAACAGCTTTACTTGAGTAAACTTGCATCCAGACAATATTCAGGCTTTCTCTTGTTTCCAGCAGGCTTTGGCATGAAATGGCAGGCAAACTTGAGTACTCTGCTTTCTCTCTCTCTCTGCTGTGCTAAAAACTACTCTATTCTAGCAACTGGACTTTAGGACTGTTCTGGTATCTCTGGAGTGGGTTGCCTTTGGCTGTTGACCCCCTCATGACACTCTGTAGGTGAATCTGCAAGGAGTCATTGTGCTCTGTGAGCTGCTTTCCTTTTGAGACTTCTGCTGCAGGACGTGGAACTTTCACCTCGCTGCTACATCATGGTACATCTTCTCAGCTCCACTGTCTAGACTAGACTGGAATAAACTAGAACTGCAACCCCTCCCTTTGGTAGGAAACAGGGCTGGCTGACTTCTGCCCAAAAGGGAGTTCCATTCTATCTAAAGATATCTCTGCCATATACGTTGCCACCTGCTGGTGAACCAGGCACAGTACATGAACATGACAGTTACATAGCAATATTATGAATGCACAATGTGAAGGACCTGGAATAGATACAAGGATGACATTATTGTTAGCCCATTAGAAACAGTAGTAGTGTGTATAAATGGTAATATATAATACCACTCTGGGTTATTACAGAGTCTCTACTTGTGGAAATGTCCATATTTCTTAAAGCTTCCCCACTGTGTGTATGTTGTAACACAACAGAGCTGTTTCTAATCCTAATAAGCACTAATTTAGGATTTAAAATCGGTACTTGGGGAGACAGAGTTCAATATTACGTACCCCACCTCTCATGACCATAGCATTGATGTTACCTGACTTTATAGGGATCTTGACACTACATGCTCTTGTTCTATGGTTTACAGTACATTCATTCAAAAGAGACTTCCATAGTTAGAAATTATAGTTTCTATTTTCAACATTTGCTTACACCAGAGGCGTATCTTTTGGTTTCTTTGCCCCAGTGCAAGATGGGTAATCGGGTTCTTTTGGGCTTCATTAGCCATCAGCTCCTGGGTATTATTGTTATGTTTTCACCTCCTATAGCTACATCCCTGTAGCACAGTATAGGGAATGTGCTTATGTTGGTGAGAGGGTTATAACCTAATTTCTCAGACACACCATAGGACCATGATAAAAATCACATGAATGCAGCAAAAACATATATACTTTATGTAGACTATGCCCTCAGAAGCATAGCTTGAAGCTCCAGACCCCAAATTCAAAATCTATAACAGGGCTACTCTCTATTTTCTATTTATTATAGATCTGAACTCATTATATGGAATAGAGGGATCTTTTCAGGACCCTCAGGACTCAGGGTTGCCCGCGATCTATATAGTTGCATCCCTGCTTGCCGTCTTTAGCCCAGTGCTGCTAGGTATCAGTATTAACACTTATTGGAGTGATTGTTTTATTGTGATGACCTCTACGGTCACATCCTAGAGGCTGTACCTCCAGGACATGGTTTTCTGAGACTCAGATGATGCTTATTTAAAGGGGTTGTCTCATCTGAGACATGGGTAGCATATTGCTATGCCATCAATGTCAGATAGTCCCACTTCTGGAACCTGCACCTATCTCCAGAACGAGACCCCCAAAGTGAGCAGAAAGCAACTGTGAATGAACAGCTACCTTCCACTCATTTCTATGGAACTGACAAAAATAGCTGAGCACTGGTTCAGCTATCCCTGGTAGTCTCATAGAAGTCAATGAAGCAAAGGTCGTGATTGCACGGTGCGCTCTCCATTAATTTCTATGGGACTTCTGAAAATAGCCGAGCGACCTTGCTCCTCTATTATCGGAACTCCCATAGAAATTAATGTAGAGCACGCTGCGCATGTGCTGTGCTCTCTCCTTCATTTTAGAGTGCTGGAGATAGGTGTGGGGTCCAGAGGGGGGACTCGCACCTACCTGACATAAATGGCATATCCTAACGATAGGACCCCAATCAGTGGCGTACATAGAGAAGTAAGGGCCCCATAGCAAAAGATCAAACCAGGCCCCCCACACAGGACAAAAGGGTTTCTTCCTAAGCCCTTTTCAATGACCCTTAGGCCATTTTTCCACTTCTTCATTTGCTAAAAGTTGTTCCTTTAGAGGGTAGAGTCCTGACTAAGTTTTGACCTCCAGTAGAAGAGGAGATGATCCCAACTAAGACTGGGCCCCTTCTTGCCCTGGGCCCCATAGCAGTCGCATGGTCTGCCGCTATGATAGTTACGCCCCTGACCCCAGTTTTCCACTAACAGGAAAAGTGTTGTGTCATGTGTAATATACAATAGAAACTGTTCAATAACCCTCGCATCTACAGGCGGATAGGCTGGCACTTGGCTATATGTAGGATTTCAAGCCATCTTAAGGGGGTTGTCTCACTTCAGTAAGTGGCATTTATCATGTAGAGAAAGTTAATACAAGGCACTAATACTAATGTATTGTTATTATCCATATTGCTTCCTTGGCTGTCTGGATTCATTTATCCATCACAATATACTCGTTTCCATGATTACAGACCTCCCTGCAATCCAGCAGTGGTGGTTGTGCTTGTACACTATAGGAAAAAGCACTAGCCTATATGCGTTCCCATGGTCCCGGCCATCAGAGAGGGTGGCACTTATCCCTATCGTGTGCAAGCACGACCACCACTGATAGATTGCAGGGTGGTCGTAACCATGGAAATGAGCAGTGTATAATGTGAAAATGAGTCTAAACAGCAAAGGAAGCAATATAGATAATAACAATACATTAGTAAGTGGCTTGTATTAACTTTCGCTACATGATAAATGCCACTTACTGAAGTTAAACAACTCCTTTAAGGCATGTCATATTCTGAAAACATTCTTTTTATTTCCCAGATGAATTTATAATTTCAAGTGAAATAATGAATTGAATGCACTTCTCATATATCCTGGTCTGATACTAAGAGCACGGTACATGGAAAGGAAATCATTCTTGCTCCAAGTATTAATGGTGCAGTCCAAATTATAGGATAGACTTTGACATGAGCAGCAGATTCTGTGCCCTTGAACAAAGACGTCTGTGTTTTATGATCTTGATATTTTATGTGAAATGATCACTCTCTCATACCGTACCAAGACTTACACCGTCGGAAGGAAGCCGAGTAGCAAAACCTGATGACACAAAGGACTGCCTGAAAAATGTATGATTTCTAGTGTCGGGCGAGCATGCTCGGCTGAACAATAGTTCGGCTCAAGCATCGCGATGCTCGGCACATCTCGATTGTGCTCGAGCGCGATGCTAGAGTCTCCTCTACGCACGTTTGTTGCCGGGTATGCAGCCAATAAACGTGCAGGTAAGTACTGCCACACACTGTAATGCCGTAGCCATGTTGGCTGCTGGCATTACAGTGATTGGCTGGCCGGAACGCGTCATCGTGTGCTATATAGCACCTGATGACACATGTTTGGCTCAGTATTAGTCAGAGAGAGCTGGAGAGCAGAAGGGAGAGATAGTGTAGCCAAGGGGCTGTACTAACCTTCTTGGTGCCCAGCGACGCCCCCCTGTGAAGGAGCCCATCACCGCCAGTTAGATTGCCGTAATCTCACGATGCGCAGTGCCGGTATAGTGTCCTTCCCTGTGCTGGCATCAGCCTCAGGAAAGGAACTGTGCATGCGGTGCTGGGCTCCTTCACAGGGGGGCGTGGCTGGGCACCAAGAAGGTTAGTACAGCCCCTTGGGCACCTTACAAGGCTCATTTACATAGCCGTATAGGACAAGCATACTGCGGCGATCTAGCCGTGCATGTCCGCATCTCTATAACCTAAAACGAGGTGACAGAATCCCTTTAAGGACTATAGTTTTATCTGGCAGCAATATATATTTTTAGCGCAACCTGCACTAAATAGCTTGCAAGACAGCGACATTATCTGCGCTACATCTCCTGTGTAAGGCTACTTTCACACTAGCGTTCGGGTGTCCGCTTGTGAGCTCCGTTTGAAGGGGCTCACAAGCTGCCCCGAACGCATCCGTCCAGCCCTAATGCATTCTGAGTGGACGCGCATCCGCTCAGAATGCATCAGTTTGGCAGCGTTCAGCCTCTGCTCCGCTCAGCAAGCGGACACCTGAACGCTGCTTGCGGAGGCAAGCGGATCCGTCCAGACTTACAATGTAAGTCAATGGGGACGGATCCGTTTGAAAATGACACAATATGGCTCAATCTTCAAACGGATCCGTCCCCCATTGACTTTCAATGTAAAGTCTGGACGGATCCGTTCAGGATACTTTCACACTTAGAATTTTTTTCAAACTATAATGCAGACGGATCCGTTCTAAACGGATACAAACGTCTGCATTATCGGAGCGGATCCGTCTGAGCAGACATCAGATGGACCCGCTCTGAACAGTAGTGTGAAAGTAGCCTAACGTGTGCGCAGCCTAAAAATATCCGTGACATCCAGTGTACTTTTTTCGTAGACGGTGTCCGCTGCAGACAGTGACATTACCTGCGCTACATCACCTGTATAACGTTTGCCCATCCGAAATATCAGTGACATTCATTCAGTGTAATTTTTTATTAGGCGATGATGACAGCGACATTACTTGCGCTATACCTCCTGTTTAACGTGTGCGCATCCTAAAAATATCTGCGAAATTCTGTGTACTTTATTTGCGCATACACTTACAAACCCTGCGCTACTGTACGTGTAACATACTTGCAAGCATATATACCATTTAATATGCGCAATGGAAGCAGTAAGGGATGGGGAAGTGGCTGTGTTGCTTATTGTGCACGCAGAGGCCGTGGCCCTGGGCGATGTGAAACTGTGCCTGCTGCCAGAGCACAAGAGACACACTCATCCACGATACCTAGCTTCATGTCCCAGTTTGCAGGGCGGCGCAGGACACCACTCTCGAAGTCAGACTAGTGCGACCAGGTGGTCGGTTGGATTGCAGCAGATAATGCTTCCAGTCGGTTAAGCACCACCCTGTCTTCCACAAAGTCCAGTCTCAGTAACCAAGAGTCTGGTCAACAGAATCCTAACCCTGTTACTCCTTCCACCCACCATGGAGAGTTTTGGCAAACAAGTGATCACACACTCGGATATTCCGAGGAGCTGTTTTCATCGCCATTCCTTAATTTGGGCCTCTCACCAAGCTTGAAGAGGGACATGAGGAGATCTTGTTCCCTGACTCTCAAACTCTGGAGCATCCACAGTCAGAAGAAGATGATGGTGGGGAACGGCAATTAGTGTTTCACGAGGTGAATGATGATAATGATGAGACATAGTTGCCAATAAGTCAACCGCAATTAGTGTCTTAAGAGGTTGGTGATGAGGATAAGACACAGTTGTCAATAACTGAGGTTGTTGTTAGGCCAATAAGTCATAAGGATGACCAGAGTGAGGAAGTGGAAGAGGAGGTGCTGGACGATGAAGTCACTGACCCAACCTGGGAAGGTGGCAAGCCGGGCGAGGACAGCAGTACAGAGGGGGAGGGATCCGCAGCACTGCAACAGGCTGGAAGAGGCAGTGGGGTGGCAAAAGGAGAAGGCGGGCCACACCAAACAGGCCCACAACTGTTCCCTGGAGCACCCCCTTGCGGAAATCTCCCTTGCCAAGGGGTAGGTGTTCCGCAGTCTGGCGATTTTTTGAGGAAAGTGCAGACGATAAAAGAATTGTCATTTGCAACCTGTGCTGTACCAAAATTAGCAGGGGCGTGAACACTAGCAACCTCACCACCACCAGCATGATCCGCCACATGGCATCAAAGCACCCTAATAGGTGTGCCGAATGCCTAGGTCCACAACCAGTGTCTGCGGGTCACACCACCTCCTTCTCTTCCCCTGTGTTACGTGCTGGCTAATTCTCTGTCCAAGACGCAGGCCCGGATGCCTCCTGCCCTGCACCTTGGCCTTCGCAGGCAGTGCGGGAGGTGCGGGAGGCGGGCGGTGCGGCAGGCGGGATCGCGATCCCCCGCCCGCCTCCCCTTGAATAATCGTTGGCGTCTAGTGGGTATACCAGGGTGCCAGCACATTGCTGACACCCTGGTATAAACGGCTGACATCGGTGATACGATGTCAGCCGTTTAACCCTTTCCATACAGCGGAAGTTCTGACCAGTACTAAGCAGATGGGGAAGGTTTTCATGGCAACAGGACGCTGTCTCAGGCATCCTGCTGTCCATGGTGCTGAACAGATCTGTGCTAAAGGCAGAGATCTGTTCAGACAAAGTGTTAGTAATATATATATATTGTACTGTACTGTATTATACAGACATCAGACCCACTGGATCTTCAAGAACCAAGTGGGTCTGGGTCAAAAAAATGTTTAAAAAAAGTGAAAAAAGTTAAGATTAAAAAAAACACATTAATCACTGAATAAAAAAAATAAAAAATAAATACACTACACATATTAGGTATCGCCGCGTCCGTAACGACCTGATCTATAAAACGGTCATGTTACTTTCCCCGCACAGTGAACGCCATAAAAATAAAAAAATAAAAACTATGAGAAAATTGAAATTTTGCCCACCTTACTTCCCAAAAAAAGTAATAAAAGTGATCAAAAAAGTCGAATGTACGCCAAAATAGTACCAATCAAACCGTCATCTCATCTCGCAACAATCATACCCTACCCAAGATAATCGCCCAAAAACTGAAAAAACTATGGCTCTTAGACTATGGAAACACTAAAACATGATTTTTTTTGTTTCAAAAATGAAATCATTGTTGTCACGGGGTTCCGAAGGTGCACTCGGTCCCCCATTGCCCGCAGAACTGTTGCTTAGCTTTTGGAATGAGGTTCTGTGTTTGACCTCATTCCCAGGGCGGCTTTACTAGCTGGGTGGCTCCCTGCTCCTAGTCTGCCTTGAGCGCCGAGCTGATCACTCGGTGCTCGACTGGTTGGTCTGTCGGTCATGTGACGCTGGCCACGTCACATGACCCTCACTCCCCACTATAAATACAGGCAGCCTGCTGGCTACAGGTTGCCTGTTAATTTCTAGGTTCCTGGCTATTTGTTGGACTACTGAATATTTACCTGATCCTGTTCCCTGACGATCCTCTGCCTGCTCCTCCTGTACTGCGCATACATCCTGGTATTGTGACCTCGGCTCCCACCTGACTACTCTCTTAGGACTCCTCTTGTACTTCGCTACTCTCCTGGTATTTGACCCCGGCTTCTCCTGACCATTCTTTGCTTTATCCGTTGTACTGCGTAGCTCTCTTGGTTCTGACCCGGTCCGTTCATGTTCCGTATTTTGTCTTGTCTGTCTTCCCTGCACATATCCTAAGTTAGGGACTGCCGTCCAGTTGTCCCCTGTCATCAGGACTCGTGAGGCAAGTAGGCAGGGCCAGGGGTGAGGGTGGAGCGCAGTGGTCACTACCCTTCCCCCTGTGTGTGTGTGGACGTGACCGTTACAGATTAACAGGCCCAATAACCACTGTATCATGAATCCTCTTACTACCCTGACTGACCATGTCTCTAACTTGACACAGAGGGTGCAGGAGCTAGGAGAGAAACTCCGTTCTTGTGAGTTAGGGCAAGGTTCTTCCACTCCTGTGTCCTCCAGTCCATATTTTGAACCCCAGATCAAGCTCCCAGAACCCTTTTCTGGAGACCGGAAGAGGTTTCTCTCCTTTAAGGAGAATTGCAAACTCTACTTCCGTTTGCGCCCCGTGTCCTCCGGTCCCAAGAGCCAACGCGTGGGGATTATCATTTCTCTACTACAGGGTGATCCCCAGGACTGGGCATTTTCGTTACCTCCTGGGGCCAGTTGTCTAACTTCTGTGGAGGGTTTTTTTCAGGCCATGGGTACCCTCTATGACGAACCAGACAGGGCCCTGGTAGCCGAGACAGCTCTTAGGGCACTGGTTCAGGGCCATCTCCCTGCGGAGGAGTATTGCACCCAATTCAGACGGTGGTGTGTCCCCTCAGGATGGAATGAACCAGCCCTGAAGAGTCAGTTTAGGTCTGGTCTATCTGATAATTTAAAAGATCTATTGGTCAATTACCAAATTCCTGAGACCTTAGAGGAGATGATGACCCTAGTTGTCCGACTTGACAGACGAGTTAGAGAGAGACGACAAGAACGACAGTTCTGTTCTCAGATGGTGGTCCAGCCAGAGGCCTTTTCCAGGGACAACACTGAGGTCTCCACCGAGGAACCCATGCAGGTTGGCATGACCCGGGGTAATCTTCGTCGCAGACGCGGAGAGTGCTTCTACTGTGGAGATCCTGGCCATTGGATCAACAAGTGTCCTAAGAGGGACCTCTCTGACAAGTCTTCTAAGGCAAGACAACCTAAAGACCAGGTACACCCTGATTTTTCTAAAGGTAAGCTTTTGGTACCCATAACAATTTCTCTGGGGGTTAATAAGTGGCCGTGGTCCAGGCTGGGGTTTCAGTAAGGTCTAATACATTACCCTCTGTTATTAAGGAATATTCTGATGTGTTCTCGTCCCTTACTCCAGAGGTGCTACCCCCCCATAGACCTTATGATTGCGCCATAGAGCTAATTGAGGGTGCCGAATTTCCTAAAGGTCGAATTTATAATCTTTCAGGGCCCGAACGCAAGGCTATGGAAGATTATATTAAGGAGAGCCTTGCTAAAGGGCATATTAGACCTTCAGTCTCTCCTATGGGAGCAGGGTTTTTCTTTGTTAAAAAGAAGGATGGTGGTCTTAGGCCTTGTATTGATTACCGGAGATTAAATAAAATCACTGTCCAAAATAGATACTCTCTCCCATTGATTCCGGATTTATTTAACCAGGTTTTGGGGGCAACCTGGTTTTCCAAGATTGACCTGAAAGGGGCATACAATCTAATCCGAATCAAGGAGGGAGACGAATGGAAGACAGCGTTCAATACTCCGATAGGACACTTTGAATATCAGGTGATGCCTTTTGGACTCAGCAATACCCCAGCTGTGTTCCAAAACTTCATGAACGATATTCTTAGGGAGTTCTTAGGTAAATTTATTATTGTCTATCTTGACGACATTTTGATATTCTCTCCTGATTTCGAATCTCATGTGTCCCATGTCAAACAAGTATTAGAGGTGTTGAGGGAGAAAAAAACACAGAAATATAGTGGCAATACTGGAGGAGCGGCTCAACCCCTAACACTGTAGCGTGTTTTACATTGGGGGAGCAGCCCCACCGCATGTGGACCGCAGCAAACGACTATCCCCAGCAAAAAATGCATACGGTGGAGGATGTCGGCGCGGTCCACATGCACCACAAGAGCATCCTACACAAAACGGAGCATTGTGCGGATGTAAATACAATCATATAAATCACAGAAAAAATGCACCAAACGGATATGCCACTGACTATACTGGCTAGTCATAAATGCAGATATTAAAAGCTGAGACGTTCGCCAATATATTCCTGTCAGGAAAATATCGGAGCCCATCATTGCACCACGTCACGGTCACTCAGCATGGCAAAGGGTCCTACCACTACGCTACCTATGGTGTGAACACGGTCTGAAGGCGATGTAATCCAGCTCGCAGCCAGGCTTCCACACAAACGCCTAGCAGGACAACTAGTGCAATGTGAACAAAGCCAAGACTGCAAGCCACGCCCATATCAGACCCTGTGATGGAGGTTACCAGGTGCAAAGGAGTGTTTAAATGCCCGGTAACGGCACATACACTACATATAAAACAAGACAAAAACACAGAAATATAGTGGCAATACTGGAGGAGCGGCTCAACCCCTAACACTGTAGCGTGTTTTACATTGGGGGAGCAGCCCCACCGCATGTGGACCGCAGCAAACGACTATCCCCAGCAAAAAATGCATACGGTGGAGGATGTCGGCGCGGTCCACATGCACCACAAGAGCATTCTACACAAAACGGAGCATTGTGCGGATGTAAATACAATCATATAAATCACAGAAAAAATGCACCAAACGGATATGCCACTGACTATACTGGCTAGTCATAAATGCAGATATTAAAAGCTGAGACGTTCGCCAATATATTCCTGTCAGGAAAATATCGGAGCCCATCATTGCACCACGTCACGGTCACTCAGCATGGCAAAGGGTCCTACCACTACGCTACCTATGGTGTGAACACGGTCTGAAGGCGATGTAATCCAGCTCGCAGCCAGGCTTCCACACAAACGCCTAGCAGGACAACTAGTGCAATGTGAACAAAGCCAAGACTGCAAGCCACGCCCATATCAGACCCTGTGATGGAGGTTACCAGGTGCAAAGGAGTGTTTAAATGCCCGGTAACGGCACATACACTACATATAAAACAAGACAAAAACACAGAAATATAGTGGCAATACTGGAGGAGCGGCTCAACCCCTAACACTGTAGCGTGTTTTACATTGGGGGAGCAGCCCCACCGCATGTGGACCGCAGCAAACGACTATCCCCAGCAAAAAATGCATACGGTGGAGGATGTCGGCGCGGTCCACATGCACCACAAGAGCATCCTACACAAAACGGAGCATTGTGCGGATGTAAATACAATCATATAATCATGGTGCATTTTTTCTGTGATTTATATGATTGTATTTACATCCGCACAATGCTCCGTTTTGTGTAGGATGCTCTTGTGGTGCATGTGGACCGCGCCGACATCCTCCACCGTATGCATTTTTTGCTGGGGATAGTCGTTTGCTGCGGTCCACATGCGGTGGGGCTGCTCCCCCAATGTAAAACACGCTACAGTGTTAGGGGTTGAGCCGCTCCTCCAGTATTGCCACTATATTTCTGTGTTTTTGTCTTGTTTTATATGTAGTGAATGTGCCGTTACCGGGCATTTAAACACTCCTTTGCACCTGGTAACCTCCATCACAGGGTCTGATATGGGCGTGGCTTGCAGTCTTGGCTTTGTTCACATTGCACTAGTGCAGCGTACTCAAGTTGTGTGCAATAGGTGTTTCTGGGTGATGTAGTGCAATATACACTAACCTGGTACAGCTGACTCTCTGCAAGGGCAGGTATAGGTAGAAATAGTTTGTGACGCCAGTGCCAAGTAAACGGTGGCACGCCGTTTGCGGATGCAGGAATAAATTGAGGAAACGTAGTATTAAAACAGAACTCCAACTTTAGTAGTTTTCAAGCAGAGACAATATTGGAATCGCAGTTCCTTGGCATACAGTCGATTTTGCAATTCGGTCGATGCAGGCAATTCAGTTACAGCAAGGTGATTACAGAGTGTTGAACACAGGACTTGCAGCACAGGAGCTTGCACTCTAATTCTGTCTGATCCTGGAATATAGCATATCTTCACCAAGGCCCATTAACCTAGTTCTGGCTTTATATCCTTGGCTATAGCTTTAATCAGTACCTCCTCTGTCTTTCTGAGTACCTCTTGCTTTCCTGATCTTTGCTTCTGTCTCTCTCAGCTTCTGGACACTTCCTCAGGCTCTAGAAACTTCTGAGCTGTGGTCTAGACTGCCTTTTGCTTCCCTGTCTGGGCCTTATATAAACTAGGGCTCTCTAGCTCCCTCTAGCGACTAGAAGCTGGAATGACACCCCTGCAGGCCTGTACATGCAAGTTTCACAGCAACAGGGAAACACATAGCATTGCATTACATGACATTTTATAAAACTGACATATACCAACTTCTCCATAATTAAGGAGGGACGACAGCACACCAAGTGACACTTTGGTAGTGACGGGTATTACAGTCCCCGTACACTACATACCCCACTGCTTTAAGCTGAGTACGACCTCGTACTCCATCATGGGTCGCCCAACTGGAATCTCTACCTGAAATAGAAAACAGAGACATGCAGGCATACATACATGTAATTCATCTGCATTTACATTTACATCAGGTCCAATTGGCAAAGGTGAAGGGTAGTGACAAGGGGCGTCGTTCTCTTCTCTCAGGATAATGAATGGAACGGGGGCGCTGACCTGGCACAGCGTAACATTATAACCAGGATAGTCCATGACAATGAATAAGTCCATGATAGAACAGTAGGAAACGGTAAAACAGTATAATAACGGAACTACCCAGGAGTTTCCTGTGGGTGTATCACAGGCAAGGGCTCACGTGGAGGAGTCCATTCTTGCGCACAAATGTCCAGTAAAGTATTGCCCGTGGCAACTGTTTGGGAGGAGACACCACCAGAATAATCAAAGTCTCCTAAACGGACTGGCGGGCGTCCCCTGGTCATCCGGGTAGACCGTCTCAACACAGGGGTCTCCTCTTCCCTTAGCAACGAGGTAGGAGGGAGAGGAGCAACAGGAGGGTCTCCATCCGTGAGACCTTGGTCAGGAACAGCTGGAACAACAGGAACAACTGGAACAACAATATCAACGAGAGGGGGTACTGGATCCGAGCATCTTGAACCGGCTCTTCTGGAGGTGAAGCTACAGTAGGTGCCGGAGCAGGCACCAGCAAGTTCAACCAAGGTGTCAGAAGCCAATGCATGGGATCAGCGTCATACCTCAGATTACTAACAGCCTGCATAGGATCCTCGGGCTGTAGTGCTGACTCTGACACAGGATATTCAGATCCAGAACTCTCGTCACTAGGTTCTGGTGTCAGGCAGAGCTTTAACCGGTTTCGGTGTACAATTTGGGATCCCTTGTCTTCCCGGGTGATCTCATAAGTGTGAGTTCCAACATTTGGGATTGCAGTGACAACATAAGGACTTCGCTCCCACTTACTGTCCAATTTGCTGGTACGACGGTTATTCTTTAACCATACCACGGCCCCTATGGTCAAGGGTTCTGCATGGGCTGTCTGATCATAGTCCCTCTGCTGTCGGTCTCTAGCAAAGTCCATACGTTCCTGAACAATGGCTTTGGCTGCATCCAATCGCCTTTGGTGCTCAGCAACCCAGTCGATGTTAGGTAATGGGTTAATGCAATCAGGTACGTGTATGTCCAATGAATGATCAGCAGGCAATGTCCCTTGGCGCCCAAACATCAAGTAAAAAGGGGTATACCCGGTGGAACAATGTATGGTATGATTGTATGTGAACATGAGCTGTGGCAACAGACTGGGCCAATCTCCTCTGTTTTCAGGAGGCACGGCCCTCAGCATCTCTATCAAGGTCTGATTCATTTTTTCACATAATCCGTTACCTTGAGGATGGTAGGCCGTCGTCCGGATCTTCTTACAGTTGTGTAAGCGGCACAGTTCATGGAACAGATGGGACTCAAAAGCAGGTCCTTGATCGGTGAGGATCTTTTCTGGACATCCATAGGGCAGGAGAAAGTGCTTCCAGAACATTTCGGCTGTAGTCTTGGCTGTCTGGTCTCTCACAGGCACTGCTACAACAAACTTTGTGAAATGGTCAATAATAGTCATGGCATAAGCATACCCTGAGCGACTAGGCTCCAGTTTTACATGGTCGATGGCGACAAGTTCAAGAGGACGGGTACTCACAATGGGTCTTAGTGGTGCCCTCTGATCATGGTGCTCACTTCGTTTCAAGGCACAGGCTACACACTCTCGACACCACTTTTCCATGTCTTCTCTCATGCCCACCCAGTAAAACCGCTGGCGGATAGTAGCCTCAGTCTTTTGGACCCCAAAGTGACCGGATTGATCGTGGTACATCTCCAACACCATACCTGCATCTCGTCGGGGTATGAGAATCTGGTGTACTCTTTCGTTGGACACTGGGTCTAGGCTTCTCCGTAGCAATAGGCCCTTTTGTATGAAGAGTTGATGGCGCTGTCTCCACAGTTTGATGAGCTCAGGATCTGCACTCTTACGCCGGATCCTCTCAGGGGCTCTGCCACTAGTAATGAAGTCCAACAACTCACCCAGCACTCTACTTTCAGACTGTAGTTTCACCCACCTTTCTTCTTTAGGTTCAGGCCTACTGGAGGGTGAAGGAACTGCAGCTCTGTTATTGGTAGCTCGAGCCTGATCCTGTTGAGCAAATTTGTTATAGAAAGCCGGCATCTCTACATCTTCCCAAGCATCTCGCACATCATCAGGAGCTGTCTCTGTGGGAAGCCTGGATAAAGCATCAGCGTTATCATTAGTACGTCCAGCACGATACTTTACAGAGAAATTATAGTTGGCAAGGCGAGAGGCCCATCTCTGCTCCAAGGCCCCCAATCTAGCTGTATTGAGATGTGCCAGAGGGTTATTGTCAGTGAATGCAATGAACGGGGTGGCGGCTAGATAATCCTTGAATTTTTCTGTCACCGCCCACTCTAATGCCAGGAACTCTAGACACCCCGTTGAAGGAACTATAATTCTGGTCATTTTTCTCAGCTCCTTTCAGGGAGCGGCTTGCATATGCTATCACTCTCTCTTTTCCCTCTTGGATCTGGGCTAACACAGCTCCCAGGCCTCGCTTGCTAGCATCAGTATAGAGATGGAAGGGCTTGCTATAATCTGGATAACCTAACACTGGAGGCTCGGTCAGTTTCTTTTTTAGCAATTGGAACGCTATCTCTCTTTTCTCATTCCACTCAATGGGCACAGGAGTTCTAGGACTCTTTTTGGGTTGCCCCCTCAAGAGCTCCTGGATAGGATCAGCTATTTGAGCAAAATGGGGGATAAAACGTCTATAGTAGCCGGCAAAACCCAGGAAACTCCTCACCTCTTTGACAGTAGTAGGAACCGGCCAATTACAGACAGCTGCCAATTTATCAGGGTCAGGTTGCACTCCCTCTCCGCTTACTATATGCCCCAGGTATCTTACTGCAGGTTTGAGCAGGTGACACTTGGATGGCTTTACCTTCAAGCCATATTTGATAAGGATTTCAAATACTTCTGCCAAATGTTTCAGATGGTCTTCATATGTTTTTGAATACACAATGACGTCATCTAGATACAGCAGCACTGTTTCGAAGTTTTTGTGACCCAAACACCGTTCCATTAGTCTCTGGAAAGTTCCTGGGGCATTACATAGCCCGAACGGCATACAATTGAATTCGAACAGGCCCATGGGAGTAGTGAAAGCAGTCTTTTCCCTATCTGCAGGGGCCATGGGTACTTGCCAGTAGCCACTGGTCAAGTCCAATGTGGAGAAATAGGCAGAGGAGCCCAGAGCAGTTAGTGACTCCTCAATGCGGGGCAGTGGGTATGCATCTTTGTGGGTTATTTGATTAATTTTCCTATAATCCACACAGAAACGGATACCACCGTCCTTCTTCTTTACAAGGACCAGGGGTGCAGCCCACGGACTACGGCTGTCCCGGATTACATTAGAGTCCTTCATCTCTTGGATCATTTCCTTTACAGTCTGATATGAAGTAGGCGGTAAAGGTCGGTATCTCTCCTTGATAGGAGGATGAGAGCCAGTAGGTATGGTGTGTTGTATGGCACTCACCTCTCCATAATCAGTGGCATGCTTACTGAAGGCCTGGTGGTGCTCCTTGACAAGCTGTATAATCCCTTCTTGTTGCCGTTGGGGGGTATTCTCGTCCCCGACATGGAGCTCTTCCCACCAGGGCACTTGTGGCTGGGTCACCGGCGAACATCTGTTGTCTGCAGCTGGCGGCTTTTCTGTCACTGGAAGACGAATGATGTCTTGGAAGGACACCTGGGACAGCTGGGCAACAGGGCAATGCTTAGTAAGCGCAACAGGATGATTACTCAGATTAATCAGACGGACAGGTACTTTACCTTGGGAGACGTTCACCAGGCACTTGGCAGCTCTCACATAAGGATAATCCTCCATCTGGAGTGGTTCCACCAGGGCTGGATAATCTCGGCCTTCGACTCCCAGGACAGCATGACACCACAAAAGAGTTTGAGAATTAGGAGGCAAAGTCACAGGCTTAATATCACGGATCCTGGCAGTACAAATTTCTCCTTTCCCATTAGCAAACCTCTGCTGGGCACTTAACACAGTGATAGTCTTTTGAATCACCCTCCTGGATGCAGAGGAAGCAGTGGGCAAAGTCTGATGTAATACAGCAAGTATTTCTGAATAACAGTTTTTGAAGACATTGGTGCCTAGAATGACAGGATGTCCTCCTCTGTCACCGGCCTGTACTACGATCACTCCCTGTTGAGGCAGGGTTACTTCTCCCACCTGCAGGGTGGGTTCCCAGTATCCATGAACCTTTACTGGTTTGTCATTGCTGGCGATAATTTCCACCCAGGAGTCAGGCGGTTGGGTCAACTGGTTGGTGTCCCAGAACTTTTCAAATGCAGGCAGCTGAATAGTAGTGACTTGAGACCCAGTATCTAATAGGGCTTCAAAGGGGACCCCGTTGATCTCTATATTGATTTTAGGATGGGGTCCTACATAACGTGGCATCCAATTTGGATCCTCTGGACCTAGTGTTCTACCTCCCGAGGGGTGGTCCTCAGCCTCAGGGGTTGCCCGTTTAACTGCCAGCACGTGGATTCTGTGTGTCCCAGCTTTTTGCAGTATGTACACACGGGCTTCTTGCGACCTCTATTACGCCTCCCAGGATCCCTGGGGTGAGTCTCTTGGTAT
Source organism: Bufo bufo (assembly GCF_905171765.1). Lineage (NCBI taxonomy): Eukaryota > Metazoa > Chordata > Amphibia > Anura > Bufonidae > Bufo > Bufo bufo. The sequence goes on along the minus strand of NC_053391.1, from coordinate 66,699,189 downwards.
GGAGGTGAGAACGGCCTAGGAGATGACAGGAAATCTTCTTCTGTCATTATGGGTTTTTCCCATTCCTCTATTTTTCTGCACACCTTCTCTAGACTTTTAGTGAGGTGATTTACTTGCTCTGTCAGCCTGGCAATAGTATCAGTAGCTGACACTTGAACAGCTTGGCCGGCCTCAGCTCGGTTAGTGACAAGCGGTTTTGGCTTGCAGGCTGATGACTCAGATAGGGCGCTCAACTCCGGAGATACTGTGGACCCCAGAATTTTTATAGCCAGTTCTTTAAAGTCCTGAAAGGCACTGTTAGGGTGCTGGGCGGACAGCATCTTTAACTGGGTCCTTATTTGTTCACTAGACACCCCGTTGATAAATTGTTCCCTCAGGGTCTGGTCCCGGTTATCAGCCTCTTTGGGATCTATCTGGATTACAGCCCCTAAAGCCTCCTGAAGTGATAGGGCATAGTCACGGAGGGACTCACCGGGCTTCTGTCTCTTGCCAAAGAAGTGCATCTTTATCTCTGAGGCAGTCCTAGTTTCAAAAGTGGCTCTGAGGCGGGTGAAGATCTGTTCTAGAGTACTCCGCTCAGTAGCAGGCCATGATAACACTTCCCTGCGGGCAGCCCCCTCCAGTTGCGCCAGCATGATTTCCATTTGCTGGTCGGCATTTATAGGGTATAATCGGAATAGTGCCAGCAACTTTTCTTCAAAGTCCCGTAGGGTATGGGTCTCTCCCCTGTAGCGGGGGAACCATGGGGCCCCGAAATAGTAGGGCATAGTAAAGGGCATCATGCTAGGGGCTGTAGGGTGATCAGGAGCCGCAAGCTCTCCTGGGGCCGGCTGCTCAGGCACTCCTGGCTCTGACATGGTAGTCTATTGAGAGGTGGCCGCTGGCGACTAAAAAGGCCGGTACACTCCCCTTCCCTCCGGTTACAAGTGCTTACCGGTATCGCCGGGCTTGCGCAGGTCCAGTTTCGCGAGGTTCCGGACGTCCTGAGCACCCGATGACGCAGGAGAAGCAGGGCCGCGGCGGTGCGATGATCAAGAGGGGCGGGACTCTCTGTGTCTTTGCAGGGATCCGCCCACGAAAGTCCTCAGCGGCGCTGGAAACTTTACTCCAGGCAGCCGGTGGCCATCTTTAGCAAAACGCTGTCCATTCACTGACAGCAAGCAGGATTGCAAAAAGTCCACAAAACCACATTCCAATGTGGCGATTTTCTTTCTTTGGGTAGCGCAACACTGCACAGCGCTTTTTAGAGGTTTTTGGTACACTTTGGGTATGATTTTCAGTCCACAAAGTCCACTTCAATAAAACAGGCAAATATAGCATATCTTCACCAAGGCCCATTAACCTAGTTCTGGCTTTATATCCTTGGCTATAGCTTTAATCAGTACCTCCTCTGTCTTTCTGAGTACCTCTTGCTTTCCTGATCTTTGCTTCTGTCTCTCTCAGCTTCTGGACACTTCCTCAGGCTCTAGAAACTTCTGAGCTGTGGTCTAGACTGCCTTTTGCTTCCCTGTCTGGGCCTTATATAAACTAGGGCTCTCTAGCTCCCTCTAGCGACTAGAAGCTGGAATGACACCCCTGCAGGCCTGTACATGCAAGTTTCACAGCAACAGGGAAACACATAGCATTGCATTACATGACATTTTATAAAACTGACATATACCAACTTCTCCATAATTAAGGAGGGACGACAGCACACCAAGTGACACTTTGGTAGTGATGGGTATTACAGTCCCCGTACACTACACTAGTTGTCCTGCTAGGCGTTTGTGTGGAAGCCTGGCTGCGAGCTGGATTACATCGCCTTCAGACCGTGTTCACACCATAGGTAGCGTAGTGGTAGGACCCTTTGCCATGCTGAGTGACCGTGACGTGGTGCAATGATGGGCTCCGATATTTTCCTGACAGGAATATATTGGCGAACGTCTCAGCTTTTAATATCTGCATTTATGACTAGCCAGTATAGTCAGTGGCATATCCGTTTGGTGCATTTTTTCTGTGATTTATATGATTGTATTTACATCCGCACAATGCTCCGTTTTGTGTAGGATGCTCTTGTGGTGCATGTGGACCGCGCCGACATCCTCCACCGTATGCATTTTTTGCTGGGGATAGTCGTTTGCTGCGGTCCACATGCGGTGGGGCTGCTCCCCCAATGTAAAACACGCTACAGTGTTAGGGGTTGAGCCGCTCCTCCAGTATTGCCACTATATTTCTGTGTTTTTGTCTTGTTTTATATGTAGTGTATGTGCCGTTACCGGGCATTTAAACACTCCTTTGCACCTGGTAACCTCCATCACAGGGTCTGATATGGGCGTGGCTTGCAGTCTTGGCTTTGTTCACATTGCACTAGTTGTCCTGCTAGGCGTTTGTGTGGAAGCCTGGCTGCGAGCTGGATTACATCGCCTTCAGACCGTGTTCACACCATAGGTAGCGTAGTGGTAGGACCCTTTGCCATGCTGAGTGACCGTGACGTGGTGCAATGATGGGCTCCGATATTTTCCTGACAGGAATATATTGGCGAACGTCTCAGCTTTTAATATCTGCATTTATGACTAGCCAGTATAGTCAGTGGCATATCCGTTTGGTGCATTTTTTCTGTGATTTATGTGTTGAGGGAGAACCAGCTATCCGCTAAGCAAGAGAAATGTGTCTTTGGTGTACAGGAGATACTGTTTCTAGGGCATGTTTTGACTCCTCATGCCTTTAAGATGGATCCTGGTAAGGTTTTAGCAATTAAGGAATGGGTAAGGCCTTCATCCTTAAAGGCTTTACAACGGTTTTTGGGTTTCGCTAATTACTACCGTAAATTTATCATGAATTTTTCTATAATTGCTAAGCCATTGACCGACCTTACTAAGAAAGGGGCGGATTTGGAGAATTGGTCTACAAAGGCCATTTCTTCATTTGAAACATTAAAAAAGGCATTTAGTAGCGCTCCCATTCTAATCCAGCCTGATCAGGATAGACCCTTTATTGTGGAGGTGGATGCGTCTGAGGACGGCGCAGGAGCAGTCCTTTCACAAGGTCCTGCTAGCCTCACTAACCTGAGACCGTGTGCCTTCTTCTCTAGGAAATTCTCTCCCACGGAGAGAAACTACGACATAGGGAATAGGGAGCTGTTGGCCATTAAATGGGCATTTGAGGAGTGGAGACATTTTTTGGAGGGGGCAAGGCATCGGGTAACTGTTGTCACTGACCATAAAAACCTAATGTTTCTCGAGTCCGCTAAGAGGTTGAATCCCCGACAAGCCCGATGGGCTCTGTTTTTTACCCGTTTTGATTTCTCCATTACGTTCAGGCCGGGAAGTAAAAATGTGAAGGCAGACTCATTATCTCGGAGCTTCCATGCTTTTCAACCCACTGAGACGCCGCCTGAATCCATCCTACCAGCAAACATCTTCTTAGCGGCTCTAACCCAGGATATCTCGGCTCGCATTAAGGCTGAACAACATCTGGCACCGGCATCCACCCCAACAGATAAGTTGTTTGTTCCCGTACAATTTCGTCTCCAGCTGTTGGGTGAGTGTCACGATTCTGCCTTTTGTGGACATCCGGGTATTGAGGGCACTAAGGATCTGGTTTCTAGATCTTATTGGTGGCCCACTCTGACCAGGGATGTCAAGTCCTACGTGTCAGCCTGTGAGGTTTGTGCCAGGTCTAGGACACCTAGGACTCGCCCTGCTGGTAACCTACGACCCCTACCCATTCCCAGTAGACCCTGGTCCCATATCTCGATGGACTTTATAACTGACCTACCGCTGGCGGAGGGTAAGACTGTGGTTTGGGTAGTGGTCGATAGGTTTAGCAAGATGGTTCATTTCATTCCCCTGTCTAAACTTCCGAATGCTAAAACCCTGGCGTCTATTTTTGTGAGAGAGATTGTTCGTTTACATGGCATCCCGGAAAATATTGTTTCGGACAGGGGTGTGCAGTTTGTGTCCAAATTCTGGAGGGTCTTCTGTCAAAGATGTAAAATTTCGTTGTCTTTTTCTTCCGCCTACCATCCTGAGAGTAATGGGCAGACTGAACGCCTTAATCAGTCTGTTGAACAATTCCTGAGGTTGTATGTTGCTGATGACCAGCAATTATGGGTCAAATTCCTTCCGTTGGCTGAATTTGCTCTGAATAACCGTGTCAATTCTTCTGCTGGGGTCTCCCCTTTTTTTTGAAACCATGGTTTTCATCCCCGTTTTCATTCTGGGTCGTCCGTCTCCTCCTCTAACCCTGAAGCTGATAAACTCTCCTCCGAACTGTGCACAGTTTGGGCCCGGGTTCAATCGAACCTAGAAAAGGCTCAAAGTTCTCAAAAACTCAAGGCCGATAGGAGACGTTCAAGGGGGGTGAACTTTCAGGTTGGGGATAAAGTATGGTTGTCCTCCAAGAATCTATCTCTCAAGGTAGCTTCTAGAAAATTTGCTCCTCGTTTTATTGGACCATATAAGATCACGGAGGTGATTAACCCGGTATCATTTAGGTTGGAGCTGCCCGAGTCATTCCACATTCATAATGTGTTCCATAAATCTCTACTTAAAAAATATTTTGAATCGGTAGTACCATCGAAAGCCTCGCCTCCGCCGGTTCTTGTTAATGATGCTGTCGAGTATGTCGTGTCTAAAATAGTGGATGTCAGGAAGGTGCGTAACTCCTTGCAGTATCTGATTCACTGGAAGGGGTATGGACCTGAAGAGAGATCTTGGGTACCTGCCAGGGAGGTTCATGCTCCTAGACTGGTTCGTAAATTTCATTTAGAACACCCTGAAAAGCCATCGCCTGAAGTCTTGGGTCCGGTGGCCCCTCGTAAAAGGGGGGGTACTGTCACGGGTTTCCGAAGGTGCACTCGGTCCCCCATTGCCCGCAGAACTGTTGCTTAGCTTTTGGAATGAGGTTCTGTGTTTGACCTCATTCCCAGGGCGGCTTTACTAGCTGGGTGGCTCCCTGCTCCTAGTCTGCCTTGAGCGCCGAGCTGATCACTCGGTGCTCGACTGGTTGGTCTGTCGGTCATGTGACGCTGGCCACGTCACATGACCCTCACTCCCCACTATAAATACAGGCAGCCTGCTGGCTACAGGTTGCCTGTTAATTTCTAGGTTCCTGGCTATTTGTTGGACTACTGAATATTTACCTGATCCTGACGATCCTCTGCCTGCTCCTCCTGTACTGCGCATACATCCTGGTATTGTGACCTCGGCTCCCACCTGACTACTCTCTTAGGACTCCTCTTGTACTTCGCTACTCTCCTGGTATTTGACCCCGGCTTCTCCTGACCATTCTTTGCTTTATCCGTTGTACTGCGTAGCTCTCTTGGTTCTGACCCGGTCCGTTCATGTTCCGTATTTTGTCTTGTCTGTCTTCCCTGCACATATCCTAAGTTAGGGACTGCCGTCCAGTTGTCCCCTGTCATCAGGACTCGTGAGGCAAGTAGGCAGCGCCAGGGGTGAGGGTGGAGCGCAGTGGTCACTACCCTTCCCCCTGTGTGTGTGTGGACGTGACCGTTACAATTGTGTAAAACTTAAATAAATTTAAAAAAAGTATACATATTAGGTATCGACGCGTCCGTATCGACCGGCTCTATAAAAATATCACATGACCTAACCCCTCAGGTGACCACCGTAAAAAAAATTAAATAAAAACGGTGTAAAAAAAGCAATTTTTTGTCATCTTACGTCACAAATAGTGTAATAGAAAGCGATCAAAAAGTCATATGCACCCCAAAATAGTGCCAATCAAATCGTCATCTTATTCCACCAAAAAATTTGACCCTAAGATAATCGCCCAAAAACTGAAAAAACTATGGCTCTTAGACTATGGAGACACTAAAACATTTTTTTTGTTTTAAAAATGAAATCATTGTGTAAAACTTACATAAATAAAAAAAAATTGTATACATATTAGGTATCGCCACTTCCGTGAAAACCTGCTCTATAAAATTACCACATGATCTAACCTGTCAGATGAATGTTGTAAATAACAAAAAAAAAAAACGGGATAAAAAATCTATTTCTTGTTTCCTTGCCGCACAAAAAAGTGTAATATAGAGCAACCAAAAATCATATGTACCCTAAACTAGTACCAACAAAACTGCCACGCTATCCCGTAGTTTCCAAAATGGGGTCACTTTTTTGGAGTTTCTATTCTAGGGGCTTCAAATGGGACATGGTGTCAAAAAACCAGTCCAGCAAAACCTGCCTTCCAAAAACCGTATGGCATTCCTTTCCTTCTGCGCCCTGCCGTGTGCCCGTACAGCGGTTTATGACCACATATGGGGTGTTTCTGTAAACTACAGAATCAGGGCCATAAATAATGAGTTTTGTTTGGCTGTTAACCCTTGCTTTGTTAGTGGAAAAAATGGGTTAAAATGGAAAATTAGGCAAAAAAATTAAATTCTCAAATTTCATCCCCATTTGCCAATAACTCTTGTTCAACACCTAAAGGGTTAACGAAGTTTGTAAAATTAGTTTTGAATACCTTGAGGGGTGTAGTTTATAGAATGTGGTCATTTTTGGGCAGTTTGTATTATGTAAGCCTCGCAAAGTGACTTCAGACCTGTAGTGGTCCCTAAAAATTGGGTTTTTGTAAATTTCTGAAAAATTTCAAGATTTTCTTCTAAACTTCTAAGCCTTGTAACATCCCCAAAAAATAAAATATCATTCCCAAAATGCTACAAACATGAAGTAGACATATGGGGAATGTAAAGTCATCACAATTTTTGGGGGTATTACTATGTATTACAGAAGTAGAGAAACTGAAACTTTGAAATTTGCAAATTTTTCAAAATATTTGGTAAATATGGTATTTATTTGTGCAAAAAAATTTACTTTTTTGACCCAATTTTAGCAGTGTCATGAAGTACAATATGTGACGAAAAAACAATCTCAGAACGGCCTGGATAAGTCAAAGCGTTTTAAAGTTATCAGCACTTAAAGTGACACTGGTCAGATTTGCAAAAAATGGCCAAGTCCTTAAGGTGAAATAGGGCTGAGTCCTTAAGGGGTTAAAAGATTTTACCGCATATAAGTGCAGCTCTTAATGCTGAATGCAAGATTTTTTTGTCCACTGAAATAATTTAAAAAAGATTTTACCGCATATAAGTGCAGTGCTTAATGCTGAATGTAAGATTTTTTTTGTCCACTGAAATAATTAAAAAAAGATTTTACCGCATATAAGTGCAGCGCTTAATGCTGAATACAATATTTTTTTGTCCACCGAAATAATTCAAAAAAGATTTTACCGCATATAACTGCAGCGCTTAATGCTGAATACAAGATTTTTGGTCCACCGAAATAATTTAAAAAGATTTTACCCCATATAACTGCAGCGCTTAATGCTGAATACAATTTTTTTTCCACCAAAATAATTAAAAAAAGATTTTACCACATATAACAGCATCGCTGAATCCTGGGAAGGTCATGGAGCGTCCCGGTCATCCGGCATCTATTCGCTCCGCTGAAGGATTATTTTGAAAGTGTGTAGAAGCCACACAGGGGCCCCCACGCTGCAGATTTATCATAGAGACATCATGGAGATTTTACCACATATAACTGCAGCGCTGAACACAATTTTTTTTCCCCCGAAAGTCACAAAAGATTTTACCACATATAACTGCAGCGCTGAATGAAAAAAAATTTCCACCAAAATAAGTCACAAAAGATTTTACCACATATAACTGCAGCGCTGAGCGCTGAATGAAATTAGTTTTTCCACTGAAAGAATCCACAAAAGATTTTAACGCATATACACTCACCTAAAGAATTATTAGGAACACCTGTTCTATTTCTCATTAATGCAATTATCTAGTCAACCAATCACATGGCAGTTGCTTCAATGCATTTAGGGGTGTGGTCCTGGTCAAGACAATATCCTGAACTCCAAACTGAATGTCAGAATGGGAAAGAAAGGTGATTTAAGCAATTTTGAGCGTGGCATGGTTTTTGGTGCCAGACGGGCCGGTCTGAGTATTTCACAATCTGCTCAGTTACTGGGATTTTCACGCACAACCATTTCTAGGGTTTACAAAGAATGGTGTGAAAAGGGAAAAACATCCAGTATGCGGCAGTCCTGTGGGCAAAAATGCCTTGTGGATGCTAGAGGTCAGAGGAGAATGGGCCGACTGATTCAAGCTGATAGAAGAGCAACGTTGACTGAAATAACCACTCGTTACAACCGAGGTATGCAGCAAAGCATTTGTGAAGCCACAAAACGCACAACCTTGAGGCGGATGGGTTACAACAGCAGAAGACCACACCGGGTACCACTCATCTCCACTACAAATAGGAAAAAGAGGCTACAATTTGCACGATTTCTGTTGAGACTTTTAAATGGTAGAGTCCGAATTTGGCGTAAACAGAATGAGAACATGTATCCATCCTCTGATGGCTACTTCCAGCAGGATAATGCACCATGTCACAAAGCTCGAATCATTTCAAATTGGTTTCTTGAACATGACAATGAGTTCACTGTACTAAAATGGCCCCCACAGTCACCAGATCTCAACCCAATAGAGCATCTTTGGGATGTGGTGGAACGGGAGCTTCGTGCCCTGGATGTGCATCCCTCAAATCTCCATCAACTGCAAGATGCTATCCTATCAATATGGGCCAACATTTCTAAAGAATGCTATCAGCACCTTGTTGAATCAATGCCACATAGAATTAGGGCAGTTCTGAAGGCAAAAGGGGGTCCAACACCGTATTAGTATGGTGTTCCTAATAATTCTTTAGGTGAGTGTAAGTGCAGCACTGTACGCTGAATAAATAAATTTTTTCCAGTAAAAATACTTCAATAAAGATTTTACCACATATAACGGAGCACGGAGATGGAAAGGGTCTTCAGATTCCCCCCGCACTATACGGACGTCTCAGAAATGAACCGTTGCTCCCGACAGCAGCTACTGGGAAGGATTATTTTGAAAGTGTGTAGAAGCCACATTGCTGATTTATCATGGAGACATCATGGAGATTTAACCGCATATAACCGCAGCTCTGACCGCTGAATAAATTTTGTTTTTCGACCGAAATACTTCAATAAACATTTTACCACATATAACCGCTGCACTGACTGACTGCTACCGCTGCTAGTTCCGTGAACCCCTGCACCACTACTTCCCGGGTAGGTAGGCTGCATGCTTTCAATACATATAACCGCCGCTGACGTGAACTGACAATTTATTTTTCTGTTTGTACTGAAATAAGCCACTAAACGCTTTCAACACATCTAACCGCCGCCGACGTGAACTGAGAATGCATTTTTCTGTTTGTACTGAAATAGGCCGCTAAACGCTTTCAACACATCTAACCGCCGCCGACGTGAACTGAGAATGCATTTTTCTGTTTGTACTGAAATAGGCCACTAAATGCTTTCAACACATCTAACCACCGCCGACGTGAACTGAGAATGCATTTTTCTGTTTGTACTGAATGAGGCCACTAAAGGCTTTCAACACATCTGACCGCCGACGCCAGGAACTGAGAATGTATTTTTTTGTTTGTTCTGAAATAGACCACTAAACGCTTTCAATATATATAACAGCCGCTGACGTGAACTGACAATTTATTTTTCTGTTTGTACTGAAATAGGCCACTAAACGCTTTCAACACATCTAACCGCCGCCAACATGAACTGAGAATGCATTTTTCTGTTTGTACTGAAATAGGCAACTAAACGCTTTCAACACATCTAACCGCCGCCGACGTGAACTGAGAATGCATTTTTCTGTTTGTACTGAAATAGGCCACTAAACGCTTTCAACACATCTAACCACCGCCGACGTGAACTGAGAATGCATTTTTCTGTTTGTACTGAATGAGGCCACTAAACGCTTTCAACACATCTGACCGCAGACGCCAGGAACTGAGAATGTATTTTTTTGTTTGTTCTGAAATAGACCACTAAACGCTTTCAATATATATAACAGCCGCTGACGTGAACTGACAATTTATTTTTCTGTTTGTACTGAAATAGGCCACTGTAACGGACCGTTTCAGCAGACAAGGGGTTAAAATCCGTTTAGGCGATGTGCCCCTTTCTGAGAGACAGGCACAGCTACTGCAGGATACACCAAACTCCCGAACTGGATACAAAGTAGCACTCCAAACTGGAACCTCACGAATAGCTGCTAGCAGACGAACAGGAAAAGCATACAATCCTTGCAATCGGTCTTCTAACAGCATACAGTGGATCCCCCCCAATAACGAGACAAGGCTCCGTTTTGAGGGTCAAGCAGTGGTCTGACTGTACTTGAAGTACAGCCTCTTTTATTCACAAAAAACAAACATAGTACTGCCCACAGGGGTTTGAAATACAACCAATCAATATATTACAAGACATACAATGTAACTACAGCAACCAATCGTTCACGCCCCCAGAGGACCAGAATGAAGACTGTAACATAGGACAACATATCCCCACAATGCATCATGGTTTCCTCCTCTCTGTCCAGACAACCTGAAGAGCAATCCAATTATCTCTGAGGACAAAAGGAGATCGCCAATACACATGTGAGGACAACAGAACAGACATCACCATTTTAAACACACAATGGGACAATAGAAACACACCCAGCATATTCCCTCCCCTTATCCTGAGAGGAGACTCAATTATACATACAGTTAAACATACTTTCTACCCAACTTTCATAACTCTAAAACCATACATCACATTCACATAAAAATTACATATTCGCAATCAATCCATTCAGGGGAACAACATATTAAAAAATGGCCTGAATCAGACCAGGGGTTCAAAAGTTAGTAAAATATCTTTTGGGCCCTGGCTGGCACATGGCTATCTGGCTCAAACCAGTTTTACAGAGCCCTCTTTCCTGGAGACAATGGGAAAATAATCAAATTATATCCAGGGATAGAGGCAGACTCCATTGAGCACATGGTTGCAAAAAGACATAAAATACAATAAAATACACAAGGTTACATTTACTACATAAAATAAAGACATGCAACATATCCCCAGATAGCTTAGGTCTGAGCGCATATTATTGAATGGCGCTCAGACCACACACATACAGTTCAATTGCCATGGAGCTTAAGTTTTGCATGGGCTGATGATAGGGCCCATAATCCTGGGGCAAGAGGCCAGCAGCCAGTCCTCTCCAAAGCCCAGTGGCGAGGTTGGTTTCGCCACAGCCACTAAACGCTTTCAACACATCTAACCGCCGCCAACATGAACTGAGAATGCATTTTTCTGTTTGTACTGAAATAGGCAACTAAACGCTTTCAACACATCTAACAGCCGCCGACGTGAACTGAGAATGCATTTTTCTGTTTGTACTGAAATAGGCCACTAAATGCTTTCAACACATCTAACCGCCGCCGACGTGAACTGAGAATGCATTTTTCTGTTTGTACTGAATGAGGCCACTAAACGCTTTCAACACATCTGACCGCCGACGCCGGGAACTGAGAATGCATTTTTCTGTTTGTACTGAAATAGGCCAATAAACGCTTTCAACACATATAACCGCCGCCGACGTAAACTGAGAATGCATTTTTCTGTTTGTACTGAAATAGGCCACTAAAAGCTTTCAACACATCTGACCACCGCCGACGGGAACTGAGAATGTATTTTTCTGTTTGTACTGAAATAGACCACTAAACGCTTTCAACACATATAAGCACCGCTGATTTAAACTGAGAATGCATTTTTCTATTTGTACTGAAATAGGCCACTGAACACTTTTTCCACAAATAAGTGCACCAGTAAAATGCCTATATATTTTTCTTTTCTTACTGTAATACGCCCTAAACGCTTTCAACAGAAATAACTGCAGAATTGAACTGAGCATGCATTTTTCTTGTTGGACTGAAATAGGCCACTATACACTTTCACCAGAATTAACTGCAGAAATGCACTGAGAATATATTTTTCTTTTTTTACTGTAATACGCCCCTATACGCTTTCACCAGAAATAACTGCAACAGTGCAGTATGTATATATTTTTCTTATTTTACTGAAATATGCCCCTATCTGCTTTGACCAGAAATAACTGCAACAGTGCAGTGTGTATATATTTTTCTTGTTGTACTGTAGTACGCCCCTATATGCTTTAAACAGACATAACTGTAGAAGTAAAATGCGTATATACTTTTCTTGTCGTACTGAATAAGATACTAAGATATAAGCCACTAAAGGCTTTCCAACATAACACTTGCAGACCAATAACAAAAAGCTGCAATGATAGAGCTGTCTAATAACTATTTGGATCCCCAAATAATCGTTCCCTGCACTTTTAAATCACTTTCCTATCAATGTCCCTAGCACCTCCTGATGTCTCTCCCTGCACTAAGATGCTGTTAAATGATTCCTCCCTACCTTTCCCTGCACTTAGAAAATCCTTTTTTCAGTTTTTTTTTTAAACATAGAGGTTTTTCCAATAGCTGTCCCTAGCCCCTTTACACGTCTGTCCCTGCACTCTCAAAGCTGGAAAATGGCAGAATCTAAAATGGCTGACGTATTTATAGGGCTGTGGCATCACAGGGCTGGCTGGCTGCCGATTGGCTGCATGGAGGCATGTCAATCTGGGTGATCCCCCCTTCCCAGAGTTCCTTGCCCCATGTCCTCAGTCCTCACACGTGTAGTCGCCATTTTAGGAGAATTGTGATATGTTACCACGAAGCGCGAAGAAATTCGCATTCGTTGCGAATCAAAGTTTTCCTGAAGTTCGGATCGAATTCCACTTCGTCAGCTTCGATTCGCTCATCTCTAACCACCAGCCTCAAAAAAAATCACAGACATATCTATTTTTTGTCACAGACACAGTAAAAAAAAGTTGCCTCTTTTTACGAACTGTCCAGATATTTCTGGATGGTTGGCAACCCTGGTTATGACCCTATTACATTAAGTGTGCGTTCCTTTTTTGCCATATTGGCCCCTTGATGAACCCGTTTTGGGGAGAAAAACATTGGGGTGGTAATTCTGCACATTTCATCAGCGTAGGGTAAACTAAGGCTAATTAGGGGCAGTTTCCTGTGCTATGTGCACCCACCATCAGGGTGTTACTCCATGGCTAGGGTAGTTAGAGGTATAGGTAGGGACAGGTTTCCTTGCTCAGTTCTGTCTTTTCCTACCTCTTGCCCTATTTTACCGTAGGTTGTTTTTGTTCTTTTAGGGACCCTATTTTTAATAATGTGATTAATTATGGTCCAATGTGACCTTTTTTATCTGATATTTATTAAATGTTATGTTTTATACTGCACAATTTCAGTGATATGTGTTCTTCAAGCATTGTCTCAAAAGCCACATGTAGCACTCAGGCCGCTAACATGTGGCTCCTCAGCTGCAGATTCTATTGTACTAGTGTCACAATGGAGGTTAAAGTATAGCTAGAACTACAGTATATTACTGGATACAGCACTAGGGTAAGAGCCATTACTCTGTCATAATCTTAAATATGTTTTTTGATTATTTTAATAGTCAGTGTGGGTCAACATTTCCTTTTGTATTGTAAAGTGGCTGTCGATTTACAGCAGGTTGGGGATATTTACCGCAACGGCTACAGGGCTTCAAGGGAACCTGCTGGCAGGCACTGTGCTCTTCCAATGGGCACTCCATCACATCTTTAGCACCTTACAAGCTAAATGCAGACCCACAGGTAATTCCCTTTAATAAATATTGTACAAGGGATATGAGAACTATTTCTCAATAGGGATTTTTACAATTCTACAAATGAAATATCGTATTTACTGTTGCGAACCTTACTAATTTTATATTCTAGTGTTGTAGGGCACATATAGTCCTGCTGTTATATTTACACTTTTTAGAAGCAGTTTTTAGGAAGTTACATCTGTTGTCTCAGTGGATATATTTATACACAGGCAATGTCCTGGGAGTTGAAAGAGAAAATTGAACTTTCCTATCAGTTCACACTGTAGGGTTTATTATCATTTAAATACATGGTCTAATACATTTAGAGTTTTGTGCTACATTTAACAAGATTAAGCGATCACACACTGTTTCATCTCAACCCTTTTGGAAATCAGACGACAGGCTTCATTCCAATGAAAACATCCTCCTGCGGTTTCTATTCCTATCTTAATCGTGTATCAGATCACCCGGGCGGAAATAAAGTATTAGAATAAAATGTGAAGATAGATAATACAGTATGTAGGGATAAAGGCAGGAAAAAAAAGGGAGATAGATAGATAGATAGATAGATAGATAGATAGATAGATAGATAGATAGATGAAATTAGATACTCTATGTGCACCTTTTTGATCAAAAATGTGTCAGGCCCATCTACCAGCTACAAGATAGTTTCCAACAGACGGGACCTACACTAATGGACTTACCTCTCTTGGGCTTTTGGCCTACAAATTTTAGGGCAATGTATAATTCAGCTATGTGATACTCTTATTAGAAGCACTAGGCAGATGGGCAGGAGTGCACAGTCTATGTAGGGGAATCCACTCCCCCAAATGTACAATGCAAAAAGTAGTTAAACCAGCACCTCCAAAGTAAGGCAAGTCCAAGAAAGGCAAGTCTTTTAGGACTTACATAGGATTAGGACTCAGCATAGCATTAAATCCTAACAGTTATCTGCTGGGTCACCGCAAATACTAAAAATAATAATAATAATAATAATAATAATAATAATAATAATAATAATAAATAAGCCAGCTCGATAGCCGGGTAGAGGAAAGTAGAAGATGGAAGTGGTAGTTGTAACCAGAAGAGTGGTTGTTGTGCTCGTAAATCACAGTTTCTCACTCTAGGGTCATGCAGTGATAGAAGGGTGCACCTTTCTTCCCTTGGTGCATGCCCTGATGTTGGAGCTCCTGTCTGGAGGTAGTTGGGGTGCCTTAGTGTTAAGTGTTGTTCTGAGTGCAAGGCAGGAGGGCAAGTGCAATGGCTGGCAAATGGTGGAGTCATTAACCAGGGCAGTTGGTGTAAGTAAAGAAGTCCCTCTTTACTAAAGTGCAGAATCGGAGTAGTAGCACATCTAACAATGACAGGGCATTGTCAGAAAGTAGATCACAGAGCAAATCCTTCCCAAATACAGATGTATGGATGACAGCAATGAAGGGGGTTATAGTACTCACCAGGCATGGACCCAGGTCCATCTCCTGGCATCCTAAGGGGATGAGCCAAAGACTTAACCCTTAGCTATACATTGTTGCGGACGTACCAAGACATACGGACGTTCCCGCGACAGATGGCAGGAGGTCTGTGAGACTGGCAACACGTGGTTTGATCTGACATGTTTTCCTTTTGGATCAAATGACGTCTGTGTTGTTTCTGGTGCTTGCCGCACCTTCTTTCCCCAGGTGTGGCTATTGTGGTCATTTTACCTTCTCTATTTATTGTTGTTTCTCCCACTATGCTATGCGATTTATAGCTTCTGTTGGACTTGTGGTTAGCTTGTGTTTGGTTCTCGGCTGAGTTCCTGGTGCTACAAAAGCTTCATTGAAGATAAGTGTTTCCTTTCTCTTTTGTATTTTGTTTATATATGTGTGTGTGTGTGTTGCCTTTCCCTGTTGTTTGTCATTAGGCCTGAGGGAGACTCCTGTTCGTCCTTCCCTTTGGAGGAACAGGTAGACTCCTATATAGCCATCAATGAACACAATGGGCAATCTAATGATTGGTAGTTATTGTCACCCAAGGTGACTTAACCCCTTAAGGACTCAGCCCTATTTCACCTTAAGGACTTGGCCATTTTTTGCAAATCTGACCAGTGTCACTTTAAGTGCTCATAACTTTAAAACACATTGACTTATCCACGCCATTCTGAGATTCTTTTTTCATCACATATTGTACTTCATGACACTGGTAAAATGAAGTAAAAAAAAAAAAAATTTTTTGCATAAAAAAAGACCTAATTTACCCCAAATTTGGAAACATTTGAAAATTTCTAAGTTTCAGTTTCTCTACTTCTGTAATACATAGTAATACCCCCAAAAATTGTGATGACTTTACATTCCCCATTTGTCTACTTCATGTTTGAATTATTTTGGGAATGATATTTTATTTTTTGGGGATGTTACAAGGCTTAGAAGTTTAGAAGCAAATCTTGAAATTTTTCCGAAATTTACAAAAACCAAATTTTTAGGGACCACTACAGCTCTGAAGTCACTTTATAAGGCTTACATAATAGAAACCGCCCAAAAATGACCCCATTCTATAAACTCGGTATTCAAGGTATTCAAAACTGATTTTACAAACTTTGTTAACCCTTTAGGTGTTGCACAAGAGTTATTGGCAAATGGGGATGAAATTTGAGAATTTCATTTTTTTGCCAAATCTTCAATTTTAACCCATTTTTTCCACTAACAAAGCAAGGGTTAACAGCCAAACAAGACTGTATCTTTATTGCCCTGACTCTGCCGTTTACATAAACACCCCATATGTGGCCGTAAACTACTGTACGGCCACACAGCGGGGCGTAGAGTGAAAGGTGCGCCGTATGGTTTTTGGAAGCCAGATTTTGCTGGACTGTTTTTTTGACACCATGTCCCATTTGAAGCCCCCTGATGCACCCCTAGAGTAGAAACTCCATAAAAGTGACCCCATCTAAGAAACTACACCCCTCAAGATATTCAAAACTTATTTTTTAAACTTTGTTAACCCTTTAGGTGTTGCACAAGATTTAATGGAAAATAGAAATACAATTTCAAAATTTCACTTTTTTGGCAGATTTTCCATTTTAATATTTTTTTTCCAGTTACAAAGCAAGGGTTAACAGCCAAACAAAACTCATTATTTATGGCCCTAATTCTGTAGTTTACAGAAACACCCCATATGTGGCCATAAACTACTGTACGGCCACACAGCGGGGTGTAGAGTGAAAGGTGCGCCGTATGGTTTTTGGAAGCCACATTTTGCTGGACTGGTTTTTTGACACCATGTCCCATTTGAAGCCCCCTGATGCACCCCTAGAGTAGAAACTCCATAAAAGTGACCCCATCTAAGAAACTACACCCCTCAAGGTATTCAAAACTGATTTTACAAACTTTGTTAACCCTTTGGGTGTTGCACAAGATTTAATGGAAAATAGAGATACAATTTCAAAATTTCACTTTTTGGGCAGATTTTCCATTTTTATATTTTTTTTCCAGTTACAAAGTAAGGGTTAACAGCCAAACAAAACTCATTATTTATGGCCCTAATTCTGCCGTTTACAGAAACACCCCATATGTGGCCGTAAACTACTGTACGGCCACACAGCGGGGCATAGAGTGAAAGGTGCGCCGTATGGTTTTTGGAAGCCAGATTTTGCTGGACTGTTTTTTTGACACCATGTCCCATTTGAAGCCCCCCTGATGCACCCCTACAGTAGAAACTCCAAAAAAGTGACCCAATTTTAGAAACTACGGGATAGGGTGGCAGTTTTATTGGTACTAGTTTAGGGTGCATATGATTTTCGGTTGCTCTATAGTCTCTCTTTTAGTGCGGCAAGGTAACAAGAAATAGCTTTTTTGGCACGTTTTGTTTTTTTTGTTATTTACAACATTCATCTGACAGGTTAGATCATGTGGTAATTTTATAGAGCAGGTTGTCACAGACTTTTTTTTATTTATGTAAGTTTTATACAATGACTTCATTTTTAAAACCAAAAAAATGTTTTAGTGTCTCCATAGTCTAAGAGCCATAGTTTTTTCAGTTTTTGGGCGATTATCTTAAGTAGGGTCTCATTTTTTGCGGGTTGAGATGACGGTTTTATTGGCACTATTTTGGGGTGCATATGACTTTTTGATCGCTTGCTATTACACTTTTTGTGACGTAAGATGACAAAAAATGGCTTTTTTTACACCGTTTTTATTTTTATTTTTTTACGGTGGTCACCTGAGGGGTTAGGTCATGTGATATTTTTATAGAGCCGGTCTATACGGACGCGGCGATACCTAATATGCATACTTTATTTTTATTTATGTAAGTTTTACACAATGATTTCATTTTTGAAACAAAAAAAAATCATGTTTTAGTGTTTCCATAGTCTAAGAGCCATATTTTTTTATTTTTTTCGGCGATTATCTTGGGTAGGGTATGATTTTTGCGGGATGAGATGACGGTTTGATTGGTACTATTTTGGCATACATGCGACTTTTTTGATCACTTTTATTACCTTTTTTGGTAAGTAAGGTGGGCAAAATTTAAATTTTCTCATAGTTTTTATTTTTTTATTTTTATGGCGTTCCCCGTGTGGGGAAAGTAACATGACCGTTTTATAGATCAGGTCGTTACGGACGCGGCAATACCTAATATGTGTAGTGTATTTAATTTTTTTAATTTTTATTCAGTGATACATGTTTTTTTTTTCATAACTTTTTTCACTTTTTAAAAAAAATTTTTGACCCAGACCCACTTGGTTCTTGAAGATCCAGTGGGTCTGATGTTTGTATAATACAGTACAGAACACAATATAGGGTTCTGTACTGTATTTTACTTACACTGAACAGATCTATGCTTTTAGCATAGATCTGTTCAGCACCATGGACAGCAGGACGCCTGAGAAGGAACCTTCCCCGTCTGCCACAACTTCGCAGATGGGGAAGGGTGAGCACGGGGCTGCGGGGGGCTGTCGGGGGGCTCTCTCCGTACGAACCGCGGTATGGAAAGGGTTAAACGGCTGACATCTGCACAAATGTCAGCCGTTTATACCAGGGTGTCAGCAATGTGCTGACACCCTGGTATGACCACTAGAAGCCAACGAATTTTAAAGGGGAGGCGGGCGGGGGATCGCGATCCCGCCTCCCGCACCGCCCGCACCGCCTGCGACACCCCCCCCCTGCACCTCCCACCCACATAAATCATGCAGGGGTGCAGGGGGGGTGCAAATCGGCATTTTGGGCATTTTAGAAGTTTCTGATCCCCGCGGTCAGGGACCGCGGGGATCAGAAACTGCAGAAATCGCGGCAAACCGCAGGTCTGAATTGACCTGCGGTTTGCGGCGATCGCCGATACGGGGGGGTCACATGACCCCCCCTGGCGTTGTGACAGGATGCCGGCTGAATGATTTCAGCCGGCATCCCGTTGCGATTAACCCCCACGGCGCCGGAATGCCTATTTAAAGTTAGGACGTACCGGTATGCCCTGAGTCCTTAAGGACTCGGGAAATAGGGCGTACCGGTACGCCCTGCGTCCTTAAGGGGTTAAAAAAAGTTAAAAAAATAAAATGTTTTTGCAAATATCAAAATAAATACAAAAACATAAGTTTAAATCACCCCCCCTTTCCTTAAATTAAAAATACTTAACCAATAAAAAAATATATATCACGGGCATCGCCGCGTGGGAAAATGCCCATTCTATTAACATATAACAATATTAAGGGCTTATGACAAATGGCGTAACGGGAAAAAAAAAAAAAAAACAGCCAATTTGCCATTTTTTGTCACTTCAACTACCCAATAATTTTTTTATAAAAAGTGATCAAAAAGTCGCACACACTTCAAATTGGTATAACTGAAAAGAACAGATTGTCCCGCAAAAAATGACACACAGCCCGGTACACATAACTACAAAAAGTTATAGGGGTCAGCATATGGTTATAAAATGTATTATTTTTTTCCCTCAAACTTTTAAATGTTTTTTTTCAGTATTAAAACGCAAGAAAAATTATACAAGTGTGGTATTGTTGGAACCATACTGACCTGGAGAATGAGTCAATTTTACCGCATAGTGAACAGTGTAATAAAAAAATTAAAAAAAACTTTATCAGAATTGTGTTTTTTCCCAATTCTATCTCATTTGGAAAAAAAAAATCCGCTTCCCACTACATGGTATGCAATCGGAAATGGCGCCATTAGAAAGTACAACTTGTCTTTATAAGGCTTTGTGAATGGAAAAATAAAAAAGTTAGGACTATGGGAAGACGGGGAGTGAAAAACGAAAACGCAAAATGAAAAATGGCCCGGGCCTGAAAGGGTTAATGGATGTGTTCCTGGAGGTAATGGTAAACTGGTTAAAGTGTAACTGTCATGTTTTCCCAAAAAATAATCTATTTTAGCATATGTTACTGCTGCAGCATTATGCATAAAGCAATGAGTAGTTTCTTCACATACCATATAATTGCTTGGAAGTTTAGATGCAGAAAACCTCTACAGCAACATTTCCCATGATTTGGGATGTAGAGCTATGGAAACAACATAACCAGCCTTGCAACCGTACAACACTCAAACAAATCATAGTCACACCCTTTTTCCAATGGGATTACAATAACTAGAAAATTCCTTATCGTGCAATTCCCAAACACTACAACATGTTTAAAAGGTCACTAAGGTGGTCACTTATTAACACCAGAGTTTTAGATGCAGGCCTTAATAACGTCTATAGCTGGTGGTGGATCGGCCAAAGTTATGAAAAGGCGTAGGCCTCTACATAACTTTGGCGCATCCAGCACCAGTCTAAATGTAAGACAGGCTCCTAGCTGTCTTACATTTAGACTATTTTCTACACCTAAAACAGGCATAGAAAATGATGAATGAGATAGATGAAAAGAAGAAGGAAAAAAGGAGGAAGTTTATTCAGACACTAAAGGATCTAGAGAGAAAAATCCCCTTGTGTCTGACAGTAGGCGCCGACAGTGGTGGTGACTGAAGTCTAAGTAGTGCAAGGGTGGCAGCCAAAAAATGTCCGAGTAGGGCACTCAATGTAGATTTTGAAAAAACAAAAATAGGGGTGGGGAGGAGGTATAGGAGAGGCGCCAAAACCGAGCAAAAATGCACTAAAATTTTTTTATATATTTTTTTTATATATGGTGCTAGAGTGCTAGCATATTATGCATATAGGTCAAAAGCTTCTATATATAAAAAACCTTTCATATAAAAAACATAAAGTAAAATAATAATAATAATTGTTAAAAAAATTAAATATAATTGAAATAAAATAGTAGAAATAAATGAGGTCCCTGCTGTGGTGAGCACAGAGGGTTTAAGGTGGAGGTTAAAAACCAGGGTTAAAAGAAAGGAATAAAATGAATAAACATCTGATCAAATCACCTTTATTAGCAGATAAGTGGCTCAACGCGTTTCCTGATGAAGGGGAAACATTGATCCCCGAAACGCGTTGAGCCACTTATCTGTTAATAAAGGTGATTTGATCAGAAGCACGCCGCCTTGCTGCCATCATTCACTAAGGGCTCTTTCACACTTGCGTTGTCCGGATCCGGCGTGCACTACACTTGCCGGAATTACACTCCGGATCCGGAAAAACGCAAGTGTACTGAAAGCATTTGAAGACGGAACCGTCTTCAAAATGCTTTCAGTGTTACTATGGCAGCCAGGACGCTATTAAGGTCCTGGTTGCCATAGTAGTAGTGGGGAGCGGGGGAGCGGTATACTTACAGTCCGTGCGGCTCCCGGGGCGCTCCAGAATGACGTCAGAGCGCCCCATGCGCATGGATGACGTGTCCAATGCGATCACATGATCCATGCGCTTGGGGCGCCCTGACGTCACTCTGGAGCGCCCCGGGAGCCGCACGGACGGTAAGTATGCTGCTCTCCCGCTCCCCACTACACTTTACCATGGCTGCCAGGACTTTAGCGTCCCGGCAGCCATGGTAACCATTCAGAAAAAGCTAAATGTCGGCTCCGGCAATGCGCCGAAACGACGTTTAGCTTAAGGCCGGATCCGGATCAATGCCTTTCAATAGGCATTAATTCCAGATCCGGCCTTGCGGCAAGTGTTCCGGATTTTTGGCCGGAGCAAAAAGCGCAGCATGCTGCGGTATTTTCTCCTGCCAAAAAACGTTCCGTTCCGGAACTGAAGACATCCTGATGCATCCTGAACGGATTTCTCTCCATTCAGAATGCATTAGGATAATTCTGATCAGGATTCTTCCGGCATAGAGCCCTTAGACTCTACACACGATCCTGGCCAGGGGGGAATCGTCACAGGTGTTTTATGCTTATCCTGCTGACGACCCCCCAGTGAAGTAAGTGCCTCACTGGATGTTTATTCATCCATTTTATTCCTTTCTTTTAACCCTGGTTTTTAACCTCCACCTTAAACCCTCTGTGCTCACCACAGCAGGGACCTCATTTATTTCTACTATTTTATTTCAATTATATTTAATTTTTTTAACAATTATTATTATTATTTTACTTTATGTTTTTTATATGAAAGGTTTTTTATATATAGAAGCTTTTGACCTATATGCATAATATGCTAGCACTCTAGCACCATATATAAAAAAAAATATATAAAAAAATTTTAGTGCATTTTTGCTCGGTTTTGGCACCTCTCCTATACCTCCTCCCCACCCCTATTTTTGTTTTTTCAAAATCATGAATGAGATAGGCCTGCCTGCCTGTCCCCATCAGCACCCACCCGCTCCCACTTTCTTTGACCTGGCGTGAGCGGGAAAAGGTTGCACCCCAATCTGCGCCATAAATATGCTTAATATAGGCGTATTTTTGGATAATAAATGATGCCCTAAGTTCTCATAAAACTTTTGACATGTCATAAAAAATCTGTGGGGGTCTGAGTGCTGAGACCCCCACTAATCACTAGAATAAACTTCACTGCAGGAAACGTAATTGAGGCAGTCCCATAGACTGTCTTGCTTCCTCTCCTGCAGCAAGTTGAGAGAGAGAGAGAGCACGTTATGCGCGTGCTTCTCTTTCCTCGTTCTAGCGATCAGTGGGGGTCTCAGCACCTAGACCCGACCGATCAAAACGTTTGCTATGTCTCTATGATCATACCAAGTTTTCTGAAAACTCAGTGACCTTTTTAAAATGGCTCCAAACCAGAGCCTCCCTCTAGCAAATAGTAGTTACAGTACTATGATTAGACTGGATAGATGTCATTTTGCTGATATTAAATTGAGTATTAAATTCTAGGTTGTAGTATGCCGGCGTGTGTCCCATCAGAAGGATATATACAGGAGAAAGGCAAACGACAAAAGCAAATGACATTTATGTTGTGGAATCAATCCGGAAAGTTGGCCTTCCAGTAATAACTATTAAGCAATAAATGTCAGATGGCTTTGAAGTCTCACAGTGGGATTACTGAATACTACACAGATGATTAAATCCAATCACTATAAATGCAGAGTGATACAGAGATTCTGCAAGAAAATTTACAAAATTACCTTCCCATCTTGTTCTCAGTACCCTGAACGTGTAACAAAGTGCCCATATCAATCGCAGAATTAAAGTATCAGCTCCACCAAATGCCACTGACAATTGCTCATGAGATATGCTGGATGAAGAAACTAGTGTGCAAGGGCTCTTCTAGTATTATAGGAGGCCCTCTTAGTAATCACGCACATGGACGCATTACGGCTTCAAGTCTTCAAACCTCAGAGTTGTGCAAAGCTGTAATATATACCACCAA
The DNA here is from genome assembly GCF_905171765.1 of Bufo bufo. NCBI lineage: Eukaryota > Metazoa > Chordata > Amphibia > Anura > Bufonidae > Bufo > Bufo bufo. The sequence continues at coordinate 66,675,912 of NC_053391.1, read as the reverse complement.
TAGCAGTCTATGCACCACATAGTACTGATAGGAATCTCAACGTCCCACTTGGTACCCCTGGCACCAAACTTCTAGTATCGGCTTGGTTTGTGTCCCTTTCTGACGTCAGGAGAGCGCTTCACTCAGTAGGTAATGAAAGACACAACAGTGATGTACTGAATAAACACTCTGAGGTTTATTTTTAATGCACACAGGTTATATAGAGGGGGCTTTACCCTCTTTATTAGCATATCATCGTAAGTTATGTATTTAACCTATCATATTAACACGTTTCATTCTACAGTCAGAGAAATAGAAACAAAAACGGAACTTCCATATTAGGAATATTGTCCGGGAGTAGTGCCAAAGAGATAAGATTCAGGGTTACAGAGAATAGAAACCTTACAACAATTATTTCCAAAGCAATCAGAGTTAGTTCCTAACAGAGAAACGAAACTTCAGCAAAAGGCACAATTGGTTTTGACATAATAAAGAACATGGATTCCTTTCAAATCCCCTCTTAGAACCTTTAGTGGATCACACTACATGGTTCTTTCCTTTCTTGTCCTTTTTCTCTCTATATGATATTAGGTAATTCTTATACCCATCTGGGCTTCGATCCTCCTGGGGTACAGTAGTCTGATATAATGACATATTAGAGAGCCCTTTTTCTAGCATTCGTCTAGCACATAATGCTACTACACCTATTACTACAATTACTATTAGTATGACAATCCCTAGCTGCATGAGACCTTGTTTCCAACTTGTGAACCACCCAAAGTATTGATCCCATGGATTATTTATACCTGAGTTCTTTTTCAGTTCTATTGACAGATCTTCAAGCTTCTTTATAGCTATTGTGACCTTACCAGTGGGGCCAGTATTATTTGGTATATATGTGCAGCAGGAGGTTGGATCAATCAATACTCGGCACACTCCGCCCTTCTCTGCAAGAATCATATCTAACACCATTCGATTCTGGAATGTCATGATTGAGTCTGCCTGTAGTTCTTCTGCTACCCCTTGTAATGCATCTCTGGTATAGTTTACAAACCTTTGCTGATTGTAGTATATGTAATTTATCTAATCCACATTTTTATTCACAGTAATGATGGGAAATATTGATTCAAATCCGGCAGCTACTTGATCTCTAGCTTTGAACTCATCTGGGACCCCTCTTGGAACACCTATTGCATCTATATACACATGGGGATCAAAACTTGAAAGGGGGCTGCTTCTTTTGTTTATCTTTAGCACCCCTTTTTCTATAATATCTGATTCAGTAAAAATGTGCATGTTCATTATAGCTTTGGCAAGCGCACATTCACCTTTCCAGGCACCTTCCAATCTGGATCTTATTTTTCCATCTCCACAGATCCAGTACACATCTCCTATGGAGTATACTTGGTTCTGAGTGAGGGATATGTTCAGATTGCTGTATTTGTGACAATAACCTTTGGTGAAATTCTGTACATTCCTCCCATGTGTACTCCCTTTGTAACATGTGTAGTTACCTGGATATACCTGGATACCTGTCCCTGGGCGAGGATTTTTTAACAAAAGAGGGTATTTTGACTTCCATTCTGTACATGCACTGTGGTTATAAGACATATTAACAAAAAGAGTCAAAAAAAACATTCTTCAGCACTTTCTGGTAACACTAGGGGTACGGTACCTAGGTGTGGCTTGGCAGCACCGCATATGTAACAGTTACTTTTATTCACAGAGGCTGCACTATACTTCATCCACTCCAGCCACAAATTAACATCAGAAAAACCCATCCCCATGGCCAAAGTATCCTCATATGTGGGATCAGATATGGCCCTTAGGTTTTTTAAAGAAACTATATGTGGGGCTAGTGGGTTTTTGGGGACACCTGTGATGGGTTGGTATTCCTTAGACTTATACATATCTCTAAGTTTGAACATTTGTGTTACCCGGGAAGTCTCAGCTCCCCACATTTTATGGAAGTACCATCCCAATACATAATCTCCTTCATCATATTTACCATGGTTTTCTATTGTCAATACAATTTTCATTTCCGCTGACCTTTTTTTGCAATAATTCAATGAGGAGGTGTCCACATAACACGTCTCTCTCTCAAGGAGTGTCATTCTAGTCAAAAGGGACTTAGAATTTTTATCCCTCCTTTTGAGGGCGCTTTCTGGTTTATATCCCCATTCTGTCCCTGTATTCCATCCCACTGATCCCCAGTATCCACAACCTTTTCCCCAGTATGAGTCTGTTACACATATATAGGCCTGTCCTTCTACATAGTTGTTGGAACAATAGTTATAATATGAACATGTTTTCAATATATCACAAAGACAAAAGGTGTAGGTCGCTACGTGAGTGTTAGATGAATTATACCAAAAGGTGATGACGCCGCCCTTGCTAGTTGCGGCTACTTCTCCCATACTACTAATTGGTAAAATTAACAAGATTATTGAAGCAATCTTAGTCAGTGAGGAGCTCATCATGTTGGAGGTCAGGGCTGTCTGCCCCCGTTAGTACCTCTGGGCCTTGTTGGAGGTCAGGGCTGTCTGCCCCCGTTAGTACCTCTTGTCCTTCTTTAAGGCCAAGGCTGTCTGCCTCCGTTCCTGCCTCCTCTCTTGTTCTCACAAGCTTCATTCGGGTGGCGTGGATCCAAGTTGGAGACTGTTCAGTCAGCACGGCTGTTCTGGTTACTGCGACCACGGTAGTGGGTGGGCCATATGCGAAGTCACCTTGGGATTTTCCTTTCTTCAGTGTTTTGATCACTACCTCATCTCCCACCCTGTATGGGTGGGTGGGTTCCTGTGGAAGAGAGGGAGACTTACAAGCAACTTTTTCCTCAATTTTATTAAGTACCTGTATCAATTTGGTGACATATATTCTTCCCTTATAAAATCAAAGTCTCCTTCCTGCACTATTGTTGGGTGGGTGGGGAAAGGCCTTCCCATGAGTATCTGTAAGGATTCTCAATGCTGTTATATCCTACCCCCTCTTTGCAGACTAATCCTGTCTTAGGATTTTTCTGCAATAGTGGATAACACCAGTCTTGCTGTTCCTGTTCAGTGGCATATCTTTTAAGATCAGTAAGCATTTGTGACATCTCAGGGGTTGGAGGTGCCAAACATGGCATCTCCCAATGGTTACATGGACCTGTGGGGTTGCATTTGGCCACTCGTTTCGCCACCTTATCTGCCAGCGCATTGCCCTGTGAGACATGATCCTTACCATCTGCTGCCGTGAATCCTCTCCTCAAATCATACCATGGTCCCACACTACCCCATGTGCGTACCTACTATCAGTATAAATGGTGACAGATCTATCAGTATGTAGAATACATGCTCTAGTGAGTGCAATGAGCTCAGCTGCCTGCTGTGTTGAGTGTGGATGCCCTTGAGTAGGCCTACAACATCATGTGTAGTGTGCAAAAATGGTGTAACGTCACATTGTGAAAGGAATTGCCAACTCTACCATCATAGCACAGGCTGCAAGAGAACACAGACATGCCGGTATCCCTTGAACAGGGGTGGGCATTACCTTTGAGAAAAATACAAGAGGACGCAACTTGCCTCCGTGTTCTTGTGTCAGTACACCCGCCATGGTTTTACAATTTTGTCGTGCAAACATGTGGAAGTTTGTAGTCAGGGAGGCCCAATCCTGGACTTGACATTAATGAACATTTCAGATAATCAAATGCATTGTACATTTCTGAAGACCATCTTATTAAATCAGGTTTGTCCTGCAGTGTTGCCTGCCTCAAGATATTGTCATAGTAGGAACAGTCTGGGATCCATTGTCTGCAGTAGTTTATCATTCCAAGGAAGGATAGCATTTCCTTCTTGGAGAGCGGGGTGACCAAGCCCGCTACAGACTGAACTCTCCCTGGACTGATCCTCCTTTCCCCCTTTTCAGGACAAACCCCAAGTATTCGACTTGCTGTTTACACCATTGCATTTTCCCCAATGACACTTTGTGTCCACATTCAAACAACCATTGTAACAGTGTTATACCATTCTCAATGTTGGCCTCCAGTGACATACTGCACAACAGTAAATCATCCACGTATTGCAACAACACGGAACCTTGGGGGGGGGTGCCATGGTTTTAACGGGGCTTGGAGGACTATGCTGTACACTACAGGTGAATCAGCACATCCCTAGGGCATTCTGCCCCAGGTCAGTTGACATCTGTCAAAGGAAAAAGCAAAAATTAGTCTGGTCTTCTTGTCAACTGGGATAGAAAAGAATGCATTTTTCAGATCTATCACACTGAACCAAACAGCGTCTGCTGGAATGGCAGATAGTAATTGAGTGATGTCAGGTACAACTGGGGCTATAGGCACAATGATGTTGTTGATGGCCCTTAAATCCTGTACAAAGCGGGTAGTACCATCTGCCTTTGTCACTGGATTCACGGGCGTGCTGTAGGGTGAAATCACCTCTTCCAGGATTCCCTTTTGTAGGAATTCTTTTATCATTGGCCTAAGTCCATCGAGTTTCTCTTTTGGCAGTAGGTATTGTTTCTGGAACACTGAAATGACACCTGGTTTTACAGTAGCTTTGTAAGGTGTGCAATCTATGAATCCTGTGTCATATTCATTTGAAGACCATAATGCAGGGTTAATGTTGTTAAGTTCTGGGTGGTCCTGTATGTTTGCAAGAATCAGTGGCACTGGTGTAGAGATTGGAATGAGATCTGAGTGTACTCTTATGCCCTGATTTTTGGCTGACACTTGTAAGTCAAGCTTAATGAACAAATCTTTACTTAACACACTTGAGGTTGCACTGCTATCTACCATGAATCCTACTCTGAGTCATCTAAGTTCACCCCTTTTAGTCGGACGCTGTGGTCCACCTTCTGTCTGTCATTAGTGTCCCAGCTGTCCATGAGGACAGAGCTCTGATGTGAAGCACAACACTTAACATGTAACACATAACTTCAAACATTGAAACAAACAGATCTGACAATACAGACATGAACACACAAAGGGCCCATAAGAAACTTTTCATTAACTTCGATAAAAAAAATGTACAGCTTGATCAATGCTGTTGGCACCAATAAAAACCAAAAACTTCCAAGAAAAATACAATTCTCAATGCGCATATTATATGAAAACAAATATCGTACTCAATACACATTCATATACATTTCATGTACTCATCTTCACAAAACAGCTCATAACCACGCCCTTACACATAAAAACTGAATTGCACACACAGCTCTGCTAAAGCATCCATTAGGGCTCTTTCACACTTTCAACTCCACTACAACTCAGAGCCACACCCATTCACATTCCACTGAATCATTTGTCTTCCAACCTAATCACACAATTGTCTTTGTTTCATCCCAAAACTTGCAGCACTGACAAACACAGCTTTCCGGGAAACAGCCACACCACACCCAGAATTGCTGATGGTCTGTCGCTGTAAGACAATATACATGTTATAATCATTCAGTCATTTTGTTACACCCAAATTTTTTTATATGTCAGGTGTTCTTAGTTAATGTTGTACATATATAATAATTCTTGTTAAAAGCTGGATTCTCACATTACACTGCTGGGGAAAGAAAATTATTGAACAATTTTTGTCTTCTATAATAATATTACACATATAACATCACTTACTCTGCAGGATTCCCTACCCCTTTGTATCATGTAATCCATATCCTAGGATGGGTCATGGTCAAAATGTGGCCATGCTTCTTTGTCTCCCAGACAAAGACCCTTTATCATGTCCATGTGGTACGGGCTATTATCACCGTCCCTGGGAAAAGGGGCTAGCAGCTTGCATGAACTCAGTCCATCCAGCTAAGTTATCCACCCATGGGTTAACTACGGTAGGAAGTAATTTGTGGGACTACACCGTGCAACATAAACTTTGCATGTTTCTCCCGTCTCAGGTTTGGGATGATTTGTTTTAGACCCTTGTGCGGCGTTTTTTTAGATATTTCAGTCCGACTATCCCCTCATGATACCTTCTATAGACCTCCTATATATACATTAGGTAGTGTCAATAAATCCACATGAGGTTAGACCAATCAGGATAGACGGATCAGTCTTATTTTGATTCATATAGGTTTCACCCCCCTTCCTATGAGCACTAATAAAACCATTATTATTTTGCTCCATTTTAGCGTCCTTTTCAATATTTTTGTTTCTCATATTTTTAGGACGTGTACCTTGTACATATATTTAGCTGTATTTTGATTAGACCCTTGTGACCCCATTCCATCTGATATTTTAATGATGCTACTTTCCTAGGACTGGCTGTACTGAAGCGTTAAGGATTCGACAAATTAATGCTGTCAACTAGGCAAAGGACTCAGGTCTGATCAGAAAATATCAGAGTGTTTCATCAAACATATAATTTGTTGCTTTGGTCTGCCGCTTGTGTTCACCTATCCCTGGGTCAACGGATTGCTCCTAGCCGCGGGTGGGGCGTATTGCAGACCTCCGCAACACAGTAAAACAACAATGCAATGTCCTTAAAACTCTATGCAAATTGTGAACTTCAGTCCATACACTTACCACCCGGACATCAGTATCCTTATCTCAACTCTAATAATCTTATACTTTAAAACAACTTTAAAAGAGTCAAACCAAGCTCCATCCTTGTCTCCCTGAGACAATATTATGTAGTGCGCACTATATTTTCTCTGAGTGATCCTCACGGCGGACTCCCGGAGTCCCCGGGTCACTCCCCCAGACTCCCGGAGTCTGTTCCCTGTATCCCTGATACAGTAATTATACTAGAAGTTGTAGGTTCTACTTCCTAGATCGAGACGTGGTTCTCGGATCGGCCAGAGGACAATAACAGATGTCTTTCTTACCGAACCCGAGGAAAACCTTCCCGATCCCGGACGAGCCCCCAAACTGATAGGAATCTCAACGTCCCACTTGGTACCCCTGGCACCAAACTTCTAGTATCGGCTTGGTTTGAGTCCCTTTCTGACGTCAGGAGAGCGCTTCACTCAGTAGGTAATGAAAGACACAACAGTGATGTACTGAATGAACACTCTGAGGTTTATTTTTAATGCACACAGGTTATATAGAGGGGGCTTTACCCCATTTATTAGCATATCATCGTAAGTTATGTATTTAACCTATCATATTAACACGTTTCATTCTACAGTCAGAGAAATAGAAACAAAAACGGAACTTCCATATTAGGAATATTGTCCGGGAGTAGTGCCAAAGAGATAAGGTTCAGGGTTACAGAGAATAGAAACCTTACAACAATTATTTCCAAAGCAATCAGAGTTAGTTCCTAACAGAGAAACGAAACTTCAGCAAAAGGCACAATTGGTTTTGACATAATAAAGAACATGGATTCCTTTCAAGTACCCGCATACATATGCCTTTCATATGAATCTGAAAAAAAAATCTACACTAGAGATAGGCAAATTGATTCTGTTTCAGAAATTTTCAAAAATACATTTTCTCCAAGTCAATCTGAAGTTTTTCTGATTCACTTTGGACAAATTACGTAAAAACAGCGCCAAGCTCCATTTTACTATGAAAGTTGGCAGGGAAAACCAGGAGGGAGGAAGAAGATAAGAGATCACATGGCACTGGGAGGAAGTGGGGGGAGAGCTTGTCCTGATTGTCTCAGAGACTGAAAGATAGCCTGATTAGCCATGAGGCTGTAGGCAGGAAGGTCCTTCTGAAGGGATATAAGAATCCCTATTCTGTGTTCAACTTGTGACTAGAGATGGCCTTGCGGTCGTTACGCAGCAAACTTTGCTCGTTCGCGGTTCGCCAAACGGACGAACATATGGCGATGTCCGCCGGGCCATATTCTTTTACATTGTGAAGAACTTTGACCCATGACACATCCATCAGTGGGTACAGGACAGCCAATTGAGACATTTCAGCATATGGGCATACCCTCTACCTTACAAATAAAGCTGATCTGGCCGCCATTTTACATTCAGTGTTTTGCCAGTGTAGGGAGAGGTTGCTGTGAGGAGCAGGGACAGACTGTTAGGGACACCAAACGCTAGCTAATGGGGCCACAAAAGTCCTTTTAAGGACTGGTATAGGTGTGCTATCGATAGGTGGGACTTACTGAGGGGTGTAATATACTTATAATATACTTTCTAACATAGAAATTATATTATAGTGCATTTGTATTGTGCAGTAGTTGTGTGCGGTTCTGCTGAGATACTGCAGCTACACAGAGTGACAAACACTATTGGAACAAATAATTTCTACTTGTGTGCTATACCAGTTGCCCCCCAAAAAATTTTTTATCCATTGACCGCATAATGTACCTCGAGCCACATAATCAGAATTTTTTTTATGTCAGGTGAATGTCTAATTTTTAAGGCCCGTACTCCTGTGACCTAAAATAAAAAAAATTCTAGGCTCCAACAGGGCACATTTCAGAGAATTTTTCTTTAAGACGCATAAAAATATCCCCTGATTAAGATACATATTTTCTGTTGGAATTTTTATCATTGTTCCCCCTTTAGTAAGTCACTGTCCATGTTGTGGGATTATTTGTACACTTCTACTAAGTATTTGGTGGCTGCAAATATGAGCTGAAGGTTTTTCAGGTTCGCTTGCCATTAAAGTGAATGGGGCCTGCCGCAAACTTGCGGTTCGCGAACATTTGATCGCGTTTGCGAACCGTCCCGGCCAATGTTAGTCCATCACTACTTGTGACCTGGAAGGATGTCTTGTGGCAGTGTCTGACAAAAAGCTATTACAGACACAAGCCACTAATGTTGTGTGATAGGAACATTATAGGGAGACTATAGGGAGATATGATATTTTGGGCACAGGCTAAAAACGTGCCACACCTCAGCCAAGTCCGGCTACCACTAACTCTCAGATGAGTGTGCAAGTATCTCCCATCTGGCAGCTTTTCTCCACACTGCTGGAAGACAAAAGCACTGCCATACCACTTGGTGGATTCTGCTGCCCTTAGGGAGCTGATGTCTTACACTATGCCTCACTGTTAGGGCTCATGCACACGAACGTGTGCTGCCCGTTGCCGTATTGCGGACCGCATTTGCGGATCCGAAATACACGGGCACCATTCCATGTGCATTCCGCATCACGGATGCGAACCTATTCACTTCAATAGGTCCGTAAATCCGGAGATGCGGAAAGGAATCATGGTACTTCCGTTCTGCAAAAAGATAGAACTTGCTCTATCTTTTTGCGGAACGGATGAATGCAGACCCATTCAAGTTGAATGGGTTTGGACTCATCTCGACAGCCGTGGGGAGGTTGCCCGAGCATTGGGGACTGCAAATTGCAGTCCCCAATTCCAGCTTGCATATGCTAGATCGTCCGTACTAGCAGCTAAAATCGGTGAATTGTTTCATCATGCACTAGATCCTCAACAGAGGTAAGGCAGTGGCAGTTCATTACAGATATGTGTCACATACTTAGGTCCTTCGAAAAGGCCCCCAGATTTTTCAGTAGGGACAGCTGTGGCATCAACAATGTTATGCCCCTAATATTTATCTTAGAGCAGACACTCATGCTTACGCAACAAAGGATGGCAGAAGAAGAATTAGGCTACTTTCACACTGGCGTTTTGGCTTTCAGTTTGTGAGGTCCGTTCAGGGCTCTCACAAGCGGTCCAAAACAGATCAGTTTTACCCTAATGCATTCTGAATGGAAAAGGAGCCGCTCAGAATGCATCAGTTTGCCTCTGTTCCATCTCCATTCCGCTTTGGAGGAGGACACCAAATGCTGCTGAGCCACACAATGTAAGTCAATAGGGACGGATCTGTTTTCACTGACACAATCTGACACAATAGAAAACGGATTGACTTTCAATGGTGTTCAAGACGGATCCGTCTTGGCGATGTTAAAGATAATACAAATGGATCCGTACTAAACAGATGCAGACGTTTGTATTATCTGAACTGATCCATCTGTGCTGATTCATGACGGATCCGCACCAAACGCGAGTGTGAAAGTAGCCTTACTTCCACAGTTTGCTGGCCATCCTGCAGCTGTTGGGAACCCACAGGGAGAAAGTCCCATGAAGGAGGAAGTGGAGGATGAGGAGCTATCACTGAAGGAGGAGTCACTTGTTCCTGGAGCAGAAGGCTGATGGTGATGATGACAACACCACCAGCCATGATGACTAACCAACTCAGTAGGGGGCATTGCCAGAAAGAACAGGGTCCTTGGGCACGCTGGTGAAAAATGGCAAGTTGTATGCTTGCTTTCTTATGTACTGACAGGTGTATCCTTACCATCAATCATGGTGATTACTGGATAGCCATGCTTTTAGGCCCTCCCTCAAAGCAAAATGGGGTAACATTTTCCTGTTGCCAAAAGTGTGGCCCAATAGCTTCATTACCAGGTACACTATGTAGGCAGCTTGCCAAATCTTTTGGCAAGCAGACCCTTGCCATCTGTGTGTCTAACAAAGAGGCCCCTCTCCGTCACCCACCTCACACCATCTCTACTACAACAAACAGCCAGTACAGTATCATCAACATGATGGAGCAGTTTTCCCATGTACCCAATGGCTACTACTGCCACCATTATGCCACTTGTCGGGATTCTAACCCATGACCAGCCACATCCCAGGCGGTAGCCCTGCTTACTAGGCTACCGTCCTCTCTGGACATTCCTCCCTGAAATCTATTATGTAACCTCAGTCTTGCCAAGCCTTGCTCATCACCCTTGATTCCCCACACCTGGTACTTCCCTATATAAGTCCAGCCCTTTGCACTCTAGCTTGCTGATTATTGAGCTCCTGACCCTTGATCAAGCTTCTCCTCATCTGCTGCTCTTGCTACTACTGGAAGTCCACTGCTGACCAGGAATTGCCTACCGACTACTCTTCTACTTTGTCCCTACCTACTGAACTGCTACCACCGTTGCCATCCGGATTGTCTGACCACGCTTACTGCCGCCTGCCCTGACCCACCGCCTGCCTACCGACTACTCTTCTGCTTTGTCCCTACCTACTGAACTTCTACCACCGTAGGACTGTTACAGAATAATCAGCCACACTATGGAGTCCGCAATGGCCACTCTGCGTAAGCAGGTCTCCGAACTTCAAGAATTTGGTACTACATATCAGGAGAAATTTGCCCAGCTCCAAGGCGCAGTCCAAAGCCAACAGAGGGAGATTATTGAACTACAGAGGCAACTCCTGGACGTCCGCGGCGCACCCGCAGACACCCGCATGCCACTCCCATCAAGATTCAGCGGCGAAAGACGCCAGTATCGGGGGTTTCTAAACCAATGCCACATCTATTTTCAGATGTACCCAGCCCCCTTCACCACCGAGAAAAAGAAGGTGCTATTCTTGGTCAATCTCCTAACGGATGAAGCATTAGCATGGGCATCACCATACGTGGAGACTAACAGTCAGCTCCTGGACAACCTAAACAACTTCATCACCGCCATGAGCCAAGTCTTCAATGACCCCAACCGCTGTGCGACAGCCGAGGCGCGACTACATGGTCTGCGGCAAGGGAGACGCTCCGTCGCTGAATACACCGCCAAGTTTCGCCATTGGGTCACGGACACCACCTGGAACCCAGCGGCACAGAGAAGCCAATTCCGGCGAGGCCTGTCCGAATTAATAAAGGACGAACTCGCCAGAGTTGAGGCAGTGCGGGCAGGAGGGCTGTGATCATCAGGGCGGTGCTGGGGGGGGCGGGCAGGCACGCGATCATCCGCCCGCCCTCTCTCTCAGAAAGGCCGAGCGGTTTGCAGAGTGTCAGCACATTGCTGGCACTCTGCTTGAAACATCTGACATCTGTGCTGGCACAGATGTCAGGCGTTTAACCCCTTCCATGACTCGGTCCGTAGGGACCGCTGTATAGAAGAGGTTAATAGGGAGGGAGCTCCCTCCCTCTCCCATCGGGGGCTGCTGTGCCTTTTCAGCCCCCGATGGGAGAGGGAGGGGGCCCCCCTCGCTCCCCATCACCCACTGCTCTGCTGTGGCAGCGAGTGATGGTTACCATGGCAACCGGACGCCTTCACAGGCGTACGGCTGTCCATGGTGCTGATCAGAGGCTGTCCATGGTGCTGATTAATCTGTTAAATTTGGAGTACCACACACCGTGATTGCTGGTGCCAGCAAGGACTTGTTAGTCGTAATCAAGTAGTAGAAAATTGCAGCACTCAGGATTTTTCTTTCCTTGTTATATTTTAATCTTGTATCATCATATGGTCATCATGATCCAGTGCAATTACAGGGTATATAGAGCAGGCATGTACAAATCAGTATGGCGACTGGACGTTTCAGCCTGTCAGGGCCTTCTTCAGCGGTCTTAATCTGTAGCTGTATCCCTGGTCGCCATACTGATTTGTACATGCCTGCTCTATATACCCTGTAATTGCACTGGATCATGATGATCATATGATGATACAAGATTAAAATCTAACAAGCAAAGAAAATTACTGTGTGCTGCAATTTTCTACTACATGGTGCTGATTAGACTTCTGCTAAAGGCAGAAGTCTAATCAGACTTTGTAAAGTGAAAATACAGTACAGTACACTATATAGTGTACTGTACTGTATTATACAGACATCAGACCCACTGGATCTTCAAGAACCAAGTGGGTCTGGGTCAAAAATGTAAATAAAAAGTGAAAAATAAAATAACACTTATCACTGATTAAAAATGAAAAAAATAAAATTCCCTACACATGTTTGCTATTACCGCGTCTGTAACGACCTGATCTATAAAATGGTCATGTTACTTTCCCCGCACGGTGAACGCCATAAAAAAATAAAAATAAAAACTATGATGAAATTGAAATTTTGCCTACCTTACTTCCCAAAAAAGATAATAAAAGTGATCAAAAAAGTCGTATGTACTCCAAAATAGTACTAATCAAACCGTCACCTCATCCCGCAAAATGAGCCCCTACATGAGACAATGGCCCAAAAAAATAAATAAATATGGCTCTCAGACTATGGAGACACTTTTGTTTAAAAAATGATATTATTATGTAAAACTTACATAAATAAAAAAAAGTATACATATTAGGTATCGCCGCGTCCGTAATAACTTGCTCTATAAAAATATCACATGACCTAACCCCTCAGGTGAATACCGTAAAAAAATAAAAATAATGGTGTAAAAAAAATAAGATTTAGTCTTACCGGTAAACGGTTTTCCAGGAGTCCGACATGACAGCACCCACTGGAGGATGTCCTATTGGATCTCTGTAGGGACAGGAAGAGTGAGAAGTTAAAAGGCCCCTCCCCACCCCTCCCACCAGTGTTTTTCCAAATTACCACACCAGATAGGATCCAAAGTATTTATTTGAACTTTCATGTTAATCTCACATTGGAAGCTTTTTACCTATGGATCCCGGCTATAACAGGAAAGGAAGGGGGGGTTATTAATGGGTACTGTCATGTCGGACTCCTGGAAAACCGTTTACCGGTAAGACTAAATCTTAGTTTCCAGGACGTCCCTCCATGACAGCACCCACTGGAGAACTACCAGCTTAATAATTAGGGGGGGACCACTGCCTGAAGGACCTTACGACCAAACGCCAGGTCCTGGTTGGCAAGAGAATCCAGTCTATAATGTTTAACAAAGGTAGAAAACTGGACCATGTAGCGGCCCTTCAAATCTGTTCAACTGAGGCCTCCGCTTTTTCTGCCCACGAAGTCGCCACAGCTCTGGTGGAGTGGGCTCTTATGGATAAAGGGCAAGTAAGTCCTTTCAATATGTAAGCCTCGCGAACCATGTCTCTGATCCAACGGGCTAAAGTCTGTTTTGAGGCCTTGTTGCCTCTGTTCTTTCCTCCAAACAAAATAAAGAGGTTCTGTGATCTTCTCCAAGACGCTGTTCTCTGTAAGTAGGCCAGTATTGATCTTCTTACGTCTAAACAGTGAAATTTTTCTTCCTGCGCATTTTTGGGGGAGGCACAAAAGGAGGGAAGAATTATTTCCTGATTTTTATGGAATGGAGATACCACTTTTGGTAAAAAGGATGGTTCTAATTTTAATATGACTCGATCATCCAAAATCTTTAAGAATGGTTCCCTGATGGAGAAGGCTTGAATTTCTCCTATTCTGTGTGCTGTGGTTATAGCTAGGAGAAATACCGTCTTAAAGGAAAGCAACTTATCTGATAACTGCTCGATTGGTTCAAAAGGAGAACTACAAAGACCTTCTAAGACTATATTTAAGTCCCAAGGAGGTACTCTCTGCCTAATAGTGGGTCTCATCCTGGAAATGGATTTAACAAATCTCCTAATCCACCTGTGGTCTGCTAGAGGGGTGTCTAGAAAACAACTCAAGGCAGAAATCTGGACCTTAAGAGTACTGGGTTTTAGGCCCAAATCGAACCCCGTCTGTAAAAAGTCCAGAATGCAGCCTATAGACGGGACTGAGACCCCTGGATGTGAATCTGATAGCCATGATGTAAATTTCTTCCATATTTTTAAATATATGGCTGAGGTTACGGGCTTGCGGCTTTGTTGTAAGGTTGAAATTACCTTATCAGACAGGCCCTTCCTCTTTAGGATCTGCCTTTCAGGATCCAGGCTGTTAACCTCAGCTTCTCGAGGTTCGGATGTTCCAGGGGCCCCTGTACGAGAAGGTCCTTCCTTCCTGGAAGAGTTATTGGATCCCCTAAGAGCAATTCCTTCAACAGCGGGAACCAGGCTCTCTTCTGCCAGGCAGGAGCTATAATAATAAGGGTCATTGAGCAAGTTTTTAGTTTCTTCAGGACCAATGGGATCAAGGGAAATGGAGGAAAGTCCTGGGATAAGGCGTCTACCCCTAGCGGATTGTCTCTCGGATTCAGAGAGAAAAAATAATTCAACTGGGTGTTCTTCCTTGAAGCAAATAGGTCTACTTGTGGGAACCCCCACTGGTGGCAGATCTGTAGAAAGACTTCCCGGTTTAGGGACCATTCGGCTGCGTCAAGACTGTCTGCTTAGGAAGTCTGCAGCAGAGTTTTCTGCTCCTCTTAGGTGAACTGCCGATAGTGAGAGGACTTCCTTCTCTGCCCAGCAAAATATTTGGTTTGACAAGGCCTGTAGATGAGGGTTTCTGGTTCCCCCCTGACGTTTTAGGTAACAAACAGTTGTTACATTGTCTGACAGGATTCTGATATGGTGGTTGGAGAAAATGTGTTCTGCCTTCTTTAGAGTCTCCCATACCGCCTTCAGCTCTCTGTAGTTCGAGGATCTGTGGCTGTCCAGGTTGGACCATCTGCCCTGGAAGTAATGATCTTTCAGATGGGCTCCCCAACCCCACTGGCTTGCATCCGTGGTAATGACTATGGACGGTGAAGGATTCCAGGCAACCCCTTTCCTTAAATTTTTTGGGTTGGTCAACCAGGATAGAGAACTTAGACTTTGCTTTGAAAGCACTATCTTTGAGTTTAAGGAATGATGATCCCTGTCCCATATTGCCAGGATTGCGATCTGTAAGATCCTGGAATGGAACTGAGCCCACGGAATCACAGAGATACATGATGTCATTAGGCCCAGAACCTGCATAGCCTCTCTCAGTGTATGGACCATTCTTTTCTGAAAGGTTTCTATCTTTTTCCTTATCTTTCCTTGCTTTGACTTTGGAAGGAAGGAATATTGTTTCTCTGAGTCTAAGAGAACTCCTAGAAACTGTTTCCTGGTACCTGGTACTAGGTCCGATTTGGCGTAATTTATTATCCAGCCCAGATCCTTGAAAAGGGCTATGGTCTGTTGGATACTGCTTTCTAGACTCTGTCTCGTCTCTGCAATGAGAAGAAAATCGTCCAGGTACGGGACAATTCTTATTTGTTGTTGCCTTAGGTATGCCACGACCTCTGTGATAACTTTTGTGAAGATGCGAGGTGCCGAGGATATTCCAAATGGAAGACACTGGAACTGGTAGTGAAGAACAGTCCCCTTCTGGATGATTGCAAACCTGAGATATTTTTGGTATAGTGGATGAATTGGGATGTGATAGTAGGCATCCTTCAAGTCCATGGTACATAGGAGATCCCCTATCGAAATTAATGGGATTGATGATTTTATGGATTCCATCTTGAATCTGTGGTAAACTAATGACTTGTTCAGGGTTTTCAGGTTGATAATCGTCCTGAAGGTTCCATCTGGTTTCTTTATTAGAAAGAGCCTTGAATAATGTCCCAAGCATCTCTGATCCTCTGGGACCTGGACTATAGCATTCAGTTTTATTAGCTTCTGTAAGTCCAGACACAATTGATTTTGTTGGTCCGCTGATTGGAATTTTGTAATGAGAAATCTTTGCGGGGGAGGACAGCGAAATTCTATTTTCACTCCCTCCCAGATGGTGTTGAGGATCCACTGATTCTAGGTGACCCGAGTCCAGGATTCCCAGAATAAGCGGAGTCTGCCCCCGACTGGCCTGATGTCATTGTTTGCTTGAGCTAGAGTTTGGGTTGAAAAGCAAACCCATACTGAGAGGACTTCCTTCTCTGCCCAGCAAAATATTTGGTTTGACAAGGCCTGTAGATGAGGGTTTCTGGTTCCCCCCTGACGTTTTAGGTAACAAACAGTTGCTACATTGTCTGACAGGATTCTGATATGGTGGTTGGAGAGAATCTGTTTTGCCTTCTTTAGAGTCTCCCATACCGCCTTCAGCTCTCTGTAGTTCGAGGATCTGTGGCTGTCCAGGTTGGACCATCTGCCCTGGAAGTAATGATCTTTCAGATGGGCTCCCCAACCCCACTGGCTTGCATCCGTGGTAATGACTATGGACGGTGAAGGATTCCAGGCAACCCCTTTCCTTAAATTTTTTGGGTTGGTCAACCAGGATAGAGAACTTAGACTTTGCTTTGAAAGCACTATCTTTGAGTTTAAGGAATGATGATCCCTGTCCCATATTGCCAGGATTGCGATCTGTAAGATCCTGGAATGGAACTGAGCCCACGGAATCACAGAGATACATGATGTCATTAAGCCCAGAACCTGCATAGCCTCTCTCAGTGTATGGACCCTTCTTTTCTGAAAGGTTTCTATCTTTTTCCTTATCTTTCCTTGCTTTGACTTTGGAAGGAAGGAATATTGTTTCTCTGAGTCTAAGAGAACTCCTAGAAACTGTTTCCTGGTACCTGGTACTAGGTCCGATTTGGCGTAATTTATTATCCAGCCCAGATCCTTGAAAAGGGCTATGGTCTGTTGGATACTGCTTTCTAGACTCTGTCTCGTCTCTGCAATGAGAAGAAAATCGTCCAGGTACGGGACAATTCTTATTTGTTGTTGCCTTAGGTATGCCACGACCTCTGTGATAACTTTTGTGAAGATGCGAGGTGCCGAGGATATTGCAAATGGAAGACACTGGAACTGGTAGTGAAGAACAGTCCCCTTCTGGATGATTGCAAACCTGAGATATTTTTGGTATAGTGGATGAATTGGGATGTGATAGTAGGCATCCTTCAAGTCCATGGTACATAGGAGATCCCCTATCAAAATTAATGGGATTGATGATTTTATGGATTCCATCTTGAATCTGTGGTAAACTAATGACTTGTTCAGGGTTTTCAGGTTGATAATCGTCCTGAAGGTTCCATCTGGTTTCTTTATTAGAAAGAGCCTTGAATAATGTCCCAAGCATCTCTGATCCTCTGGGACCTGGACTATAGCATTCAGTTTTATTAGCTTCTGTAAGTCCAGACACAATTGATTTTGTTGGTCCGCTGATTGGAATTTTGTAATGAGAAATCTTTGCGGGGGAGGACAGCGAAATTCTATTTTCACTCCCTCCCAGATGGTGTTGAGGATCCACTGATTCTAGGTGACCCGAGTCCAGGATTCCCAGAATAAGCGGAGTCTGCCCCCGACTGGCCTGATGTCATTGTTTGCTTGAGCTAGAGTTTGGGTTGAAAAGCAAACCCATACTGAGAGGACTTCCTTCTCTGCCCAGCAAAATATTTGGTTTGACAAGGCCTGTAGATGAGGGTTTCTGGTTCCCCCCTGACGTTTTAGGTAACAAACAGTTGCTACATTGTCTGACAGGATTCTGATATGGTGGTTGGAGAGAATGTGTTCTGCCTTCTTTAGACTTTCCCATACCGACTTCAGCTCTCTGTAGTTCGAGGATCTGTGGCTGTCCAGGTTGGACCATCTGCCCTGGAAGTAATGATCTTTCAGATGGGCTCCCCAACCCCACTGGCTTGCATCCGTGGTAATGACTATGGACGGTGAAGGATTCCAGGCAACCCCTTTCCTTAAATTTTTTGGGTTGGTCAACCAGGATAGAGAACTTAGACTTTGCTTTGAAAGCACTATCTTTGAGTTTAAGGAATGATGATCCCTGTCCCATATTGCCAGGATTGCGATCTGTAAGATCCTGGAATGGAACTGAGCCCACGGAATCACAGAGATACATGATGTCATTAGGCCCAGAACCTGCATAGCCTCTCTCAGTGTATGGACCCTTCTTTTCTGAAAGGTTTCTATCTTTTTCCTTATCTTTCCTTGCTTTGACTTTGGAAGGAAGGAATATTGTTTCTCTGAGTCTAAGAGAACTCCTAGAAACTGTTTCCTGGTACCTGGTACTAGGTCCGATTTGGCGTAATTTATTATCCAGCCCAGATCCTTGAAAAGGGCTATGGTCTGTTGGATACTGCTTTTGCGGGGGAGGACAGCGAAATTCTATTTTCACTCCCTCCCGGATGGTGTTGAGGATCCACTGATTATAGGTGACCCGAGTCCAGGATTCCCAGAATAAGCGGAGTCTGCCCCCGACTGACCTGATGTCATTGTTTGCTTGAGCTAGAGTTTGGGTTGAAAAGGAAACCCCTACCTCTTCCTCCTTTGGGGTAGCTCCATCTACCAGTTTTACCTTTCTCCCTCTCTGAGGTTGTAAACTGTTTTGAGGGTTTACGAAAGGGCTGCAGCTTTTTTACTTTCTCCCTCTACCGCCATGGTTTGTCTCACCGCTGTTAGCAACAAATCCAAATGCTCTGTAGAAAACAGATATCTTCTTGGTTCTTCCGCCATGGAAGGGGGATAGTCTTCCTCCAATTCGTCCGAAAGGTACCCTGGTTCTTCCTCGGAATCCGAGACTAACTGTACCCTGGAACGTTTGGCAGGTGGGGAAGAGGGGACTGGAAGGGAAGGGGGCTGACTCATTCCTGCCGCCTGTACTTCTTCCCTCACTATGGTTCTTAGCTCCTCCAAAAAGGAAGGTTGTTCCTCCTTCAGAATCTTCGCTAAACAATCTGTGCATAGGGCTTTCTTATATGACTCTGATAGCTTCTTAGTGCAGGTTGCGCACTTTTTAGCTTTTTTCTTGGAGTCCCCATGCGGTCTGTGTCCAGTTTCCTTTTCCACTTTAATAAGGGGGAGAAGGAGATATATAACCGGGCAAGCAGGAGTTAATCCTAACAAGAGGACACTACTTACAATACCCTGGACCAGGGGGTCTGCAGGAGCATCTAGCTTACTCAAAGCCTGGGCCTCCATGATGCAACCAGCCTGTAGCTTAACATCATCTCTTTTTAAAGGACTTACCATCCTGGCCCTGCCCTCGTCGCCGCTCCGATCCGCCTCCTCTTCTGGGGGACTCATTCACAGAAGAATCAACCCCTCATGCGAGGTCTCAGAAACCCGAGGCCTCCAGCATGGATGCGCGCCGCCATCTTCCTATGCGACCGGAAGTGACGCGGTCCGCGTCATCAGAGGAGCACCGGAGCCGCCGCTGTGCCCAGAGCTCCCCACCGGAGAAGCGGCAACAGCGTCCTGATACCGCGGCTTAGATCCTGAGGAAAAAAGGTACCAGGAGTGCTAGGGGACCCCTTCCCAGAGGGGTGCTAGCTTTAGGCCGTGTCTGAGGCTGAAGAGGAGAGGCATAAGCCTCCCGACCAGCCTCGACCTAGTGTTTTTCCCTACACCTAAGCAGGGATTCCTCCTCACTGCTCCTATCTCTGTAGGGACAGGAAGAACACGGTGGGAGGGGTGGGAGGGGCCTTTTAACCTCTCACGCTTTCTGTCCCTACAGAGATCCAATAGGGCATCCTCCAGTGGGTGCTGTCATGGAGGGACGTCCTGGAAAGCCATTTTTTGTCACACGCACCCCAAAATAGTGCCGATCAAACCGTCATCTCATCCCAAAAACATCATACCCTACCCAAGATAATCGCCCAAAAACTGAAAAAACTATGGCTCTCAGACTATGGAAACACTAAAACTGAAATCATTGTGTAAAACTTGCATAAATAAAAAAAAGGATACATATTAGGTATCTCCGCATCCGTAATAACATGCTCTATAAAAAATATCACATGACCTAACCCCTCAGGTGAACACCGTAAAAAAAAAACGGTGTAAAAAAAAGCAATTTTTTGTCATTTTACATCACGAAAAGTGTAATAGCAAGCGATCAAAAAGTCATATGCACCCCAATAGTGCCAATCAAACTGTCATCTCATTCCACAAAAAATGAGACCCTACTTAAGATAATCGCCCAAAAACTGAAAAAACTATGGCTCTCAGACTATGGAGATAGGCTGGAAGGTGGAAACAATACAAAAAAAAGGTAAGATTTGTTTGATTTAAATTTAAATTTTTTCTTTTTTTTTTTCTTTAAAATGGCAGACTTGGTTCAGTGCAGGAATTGTTGTGCATTTATTTCATGTTCCACTCTTTGGAGATTTGGATGCTGTCAGATCTGTAGACAGTTCTCCTTACTGCAGCAGGAAATTGCATTTTTGAAATCTGAGATATTTAAATTACCTGTTAAACAAACTCCAGCTAGGACTGCTGCAATGCCACTGCCACAGAGGACCCCCAGAAATGGCAGATGGGTTACTGTAGGTTCTGGAAGACTTAGAGTGGTGGATAGAAGACATGTCCCACAGTCGGTGGTTCTCCATAATTCATTTGCAGCACTCTCAGAATGTAAGGACAACATGGATATGGACTCAAGCACAGAGGGTGAGAAACCATCGACTCCTATGTCTAATGTATGCAAGACTGCAGCCAAGGACAAAAAAGATAAAGTGAAGTCTCAAAGGAAGCAGCTGTTGCTGGGTGATTCAATCATAAGAAGTGTGGAGCTTAAAGAAAATGGTTTTGTGAGATGTCTCCCTGGGGCTACTGCTAGAAGAGATAGAAGACGTATTATTAATATTGTTAAGCAAGCAAAGCAGGAAGGGGACGTGGATGTTCTTGTCCATCTAGGGACAAATGACCTGGCTTGCAATGAAGTGTCAGAGGTGAAAAAATCTTTTATCACACTTGGTAATGACGTACAGGATTTTGCATCCACCATTTCATTTTCTGAAGTTCTGCCTGTGCATAATGTTCAGAATGATAGGCAGAGGCGCGTAAAGGAGTTCAACATATGGCTTGGTAAATGATGTCAAGAGCAAGGATTTGGCTTTGTTTCTCATGATAGCTCTACTTGGAATAGAAAGGAACTGTACAAAAAAGATGGTTTGCATCTTTCTCTCAAAGGAACAAATGTACTTAGTGAACAACTCCAAGAATTTGCGGAAGAGTATTTAAACTAGGAAGGGGGGGCAAAAGAGTGAAAATAAAAGAGTCCAATTGCCCCCCGAAACAATGCCAGAACAGGTCAGAAGCACAGAGGTTAATAAATGATAAGCTCAGAGTCCTGTCTACAAATGCTCGCAGTTTAGGTAAAAAAATCAATGAACTTGGGTCAATAATGGCATCTGAGAATGTAGATTTAGTGGCTGTTACGGAGACATGGTTTAATGAAAGAAATGACTGGGACATAACCATACCAGGGTACTCTTTATACAGAAGAGACAGAGAAGGCAAGAAAGGAGGAGGAGTGGCCCTGTATGTGAAAGATAGCATTAAATCTAACCTAATACAAGTTGGTGAGGCCAACATAGAGTCAGTTTGGGTTACGTTGCAGTTTGCTAACCATGCAGTAACTCGTGTAGGTGTGATATATAGACCACCTGGTCAAGTTAAAGAACTAGATGATCTACTAGTTGAAGAAATAGCTAAAATGACAATGAAAGGAGAAGTTATCATTATGGGAGATTTCAATCTTCCAGATATAAACTGGAAAACCAAAATAGCAAGTTCTACCAGGAGTACAGATATTCTAAATTCCCTACTGGGGTTATCTCTACAACAAGTGGTTGAGGAGCCAACCCGGAGGGAGGCCATTTTGGATTTGGTATTCACAAATGGGGATTCGGTATATGATGTCATTGTAGGCGAAACCTTGGGATCTAGTGATCACCAGTCAGTGTGGTTTAATATAAGAACTGTGAAAGAGTCCCACCACACAAAAACAAAAGTTTTAGATTTTAGAAAAACAGACTTTTCAAAAATGAAATTAGTCATAAATGAGTCCTTATCAGACTGGAACGGATTACATGGAGTCCAGGAGAAATGGGACTACTTAAAAGGTGCATTATTGAAGGCAACAGAAAATTGCATTAGACTTGTCAGTAAAAGCAAAAAAAGGAAGAGACCACTGTGGTACTCAGCAGAAGTGGCCCAAATCATTCAAAATAAAAAGCTAGCATTTTGTAATTATAAAAAAACCCAGAGCAATGAAGATAAGGAAATCTACAAGATTAGAGAGAAAGAGGCCAAGCAAGTTATAAGAACTTCTAAAGCGCAGGCAGAAGAAAAACTAGCTCAGTCTATGAAAAAAGGGGATAAGACATTCTTCAGATATATAAATGAAAAAAGGAAATTAAAACAACGAATAACTAAATTAAAAACAAAGGACGGAAGGTATGTAGAAGAGAATAAAGGGCTAGCCGACTGCCTTAATGAATACTTCTGTTCAGTTTTTACAAAAGAAAAAGGAGAAGGACCTCCACTAGAAAGGATGACTAATAAATCGTTTGATGCATGTGTCTTTACAGAGGAAGATGTTCTAAGTTTGCTGTCTAAAGTGAAGACAAATAAGTCACAGGGGCCTGATGAGATACACCCAAAATTATTAAAAGAGCTTAGTGGTGAGCTGGCAAAACCGTTAACAGATTTATTTAACCAATCATTAGTAACAGGAGTCGTCCCGGAAGATTGGAAATTGGCAAATGTCGTGCCTATTCACAAGAAAGGTAGTAGGGAGGAATCGAGCAACTATAGACCAGTGAGTCTGACATCAATAGTAGGCAAATTAATGGAAACCCTATTAAAGGATAGGATTGTGGAACATCTAAAATCCCATGGATTGCAAGATGAAAAACAACATGGGTTTACTTCAGGGAGATCATGTCAAACAAATCTTATAGATTTTTTTGACTGGGTGACTAAAATAATAGACGGTGGAGGTGCAGTAGACATCGCATATCTAGATTTTAGTAAGGCTTTTGACACTGTCCCACATAGAAGACTTATCAATAAACTGCAGTCATTGAGCATGGACTCCCATATTGTTGAGTGGATTAGGCAGTGGCTGAGTGACAGACAGCAGAGGGTTGTAGTCAATGGAGAACATTCAAAACAAGGTCATGTTACCAGTGGGGTTCCACAGGGATCTGTACTGGGACCAATTTTGTTTAATATCTTCATAAGTGATATTGCAAAAGGTCTCGATGGTAAGGTTTGTCTTTTTGCTGATGACACAAAGATATGTAACAGGGTTGATGTTCCTGGAGGGAAACGCCAAATGGAAAAGGATTTCGGAAAACTAGAAGAATGGTCAGAACTCTGGCAACTGAAATTTAATGTGGATAAGTGCAAGATAATGCACCTGGGGCGTAAAACCCCAAGGGCAGAATATAGAATATTTGACACAGTCCTGACCTCAGTATCTGAGGAAAGGGATTTAGGAGTAATTATTTCAGAAGACTTAAAGGTGGGAAGACAATGTAATAGGGCAGCACGAAATGCCAGCAGAATACTTGGATGTATAGGGAGAGGTATAAGCAGTAGAAAGAGTGAAGTGCTTATGCAGCTGTACAGAACACTGGTGAGACCTCACTTGGAGTATTGTGCGCAGTACTGGAGGCCATATCTCCAGAAGGATATAGATACTCTAGAGAGAGTTCAGAGAAGAGCTACTAAACTAGTACATGGATTGCAGGATAAAACTTACCAGGAAAGGTTAAAGGACCTTAATATGTATAGCTTGGAAGAAAGAAGAGACAGAGGGGATATGATAGAAACTTTTAAATACATAAAGGGAATCAACTCGGTAAAGGAGGAGAGCATATTTAAAAGAAGAAAAACTACCACAAGAGGACACAGTTTTAAATTAGAGGGGCAAAGGTTTAAAAGTAATATAAGGAAGTATTACTTTACTGAGAGAGTAGTGGATGCATGGAATAGCCTTCCTGCAGAAGTGGTAGCTGCAAATACAGTGAAGGAGTTTAAGCATGCATGGGATAGGCATAAGGCTATCCTTCATATAAGATAGGGCCAGGGACTATTAATAGGATTCAGATATATTGGGCAGACTAGATGGGCCAAATGGTTCTTATCTGCCGACACATTCTATGTTTCTATGTTTCTATGAGACACTAAAACATGATTTTTTTTTGTTTCAAAAGTGAAATCATTGTGTAAAACTTACATAAATAAAAAAATAGTATACATATTAGGTATCGCCGCGTCCGGGGCAACCTGCTCTATAAAAATACCACATAATCAAACCTGTCAGATGAATGTTGTAAATAACAACAAAAAAAGTTGGTGCCAAAACAGCTATTTCTTGTTACCTTGCCTCACAAAAAGTGTAATATAGAGCAAACAAAAATCATATGTACCCTAAACTAGTACCAACAAAACTGCCACCCTATCCTGTAGTTTCTAAAATGGGGTCACTTTTTTGGAGTTTCTACTCTAGAGGTGCATCAGGGGGGCTTCAAATGGGACATGGTGTCAAAAAAACAGTCCAGCAAAATCTGCCTTCCAAAAACCGTATGGCATTCCTTTCTTTCTGCACCTTGCTGTGTGCCCGTACAGTGGTTTACGACCATGTATGGGGTGTTTCTGTAAAAAATTATTAAAATGGAAAATCTGCTAAAAAAGTGAAATTTTGAAATTGTATCTCTATTTTCTATTTATTTTTGTGGAACACCTAAAGGGTTAACAAAGTTTGTAAAATCAGTTTTGAATACCTTGAGGGGTGTAGTTTCTATTATGTAAGCCTCACAAAGTGACTTCAGACCTGAACTGGTCCTTAAAAAGTATTTTTTTGAATTTTTTTGAGAAATTTCAAGATTTGCTTCTAAACTTCTAAGCCTTGTAACGTCCCCCAAAATGTCATTCCCAAAATGATCCTAACATGAAGTAGATATATGGGGAATGTAAAGTAATAACTATTTTTGTAGGTATTACTATGTATTATAGAAGTAGAGAAAGGGAAACTTGGAAATTTGCTAATTTTTGCAAATTTTTGGCAAATTTGGTATTTTTTTATAAATAAAAATGATTTTTTTTTACTCCATTTTACCAAGGTCATGAAGTACAATATGTGACGAAAAAACTATCTCAGAATGGCCTGGATAAGTAAAAGCGTTTTAAAGTTATCACCACTTAAAGTGACACAGGTCAGATTTGCAAAAAATGGCCTGGTCCTTAAGGTGAAATAAGGCTGTGTCCTTAAGGAGTTAAACAAGTAGAGCCCCCCGACAGAGTGGAGAGGGTGTCAGCAGTAAGTTTGTGTTGATTATTGATTATTGATTATTTTTCCCTTCCTCTGATCCGTCAGAACAATAACCCCCAAAAAACGGATCCTGTCTGTTGAGCATCTGCCTTCACTCGGTCAGCTTTGGGCAGTAATCTATCAGTATTGCTAATGCTAAAAAAACAGGAGTGGATACAAAACACAGAATATTTGCATGTCTTCTGTGTTTTTTACCCACTCCTGCTTTTGGCTAACAAATCAACCAATTCTGATGGGACCATACAGGCCTTACAGTTTCTACACAGACAGGAACCAGTTGTGCGTCTCACTTTTCCTTCCTTCTGACAGATCAGAAGAAGGGTCCAATAAATTATGATGTCAGCCAAGCCGAAAGGCAAAATAATGGCCCAGTCATGAAGTAGGGAGGGTGGGAACAGCATGAGAAGTCCACAGAGTGGCCCTATGACATAGTGGTTAGGTGGAAGCAGCATGAGGAGACCACAGAGTGGCCCAATGACAGAGTCTGGAGGTGGCGGCAGCATCAGGAGGAGGCCACAGAGTGGTACAATGACAGAGTGGGGAGGTGGCAGCAGCATCAGTAGACCACATAGTGGCAAGGTGACATAGTGTGGAGGTGGCAGCAATATCAGGAGACAGAGTGACCCGCTGACAAAGTGGTGAGGTGGGTGGCAATACGAGTACCAGTTGAAGATGGTGGGTAAGAGAAGGAGCACTTGGCATCAGATGTGTGGCATCGAGAGGGTGGCAGTATCAGAATAGTAGCTGAGGCAGATAGCCAGAAGAAACTGGTTTCTTTTGTCAAAATGTCAGTGGGCACCATGGATGATGATCTAGTCTGATGCATCAGGCATTGGTGGGTGGAAATCCTGGCTGATTCACACCTGATTTATCTTGACAAAGGTCAGTCTCTCCACATTTTGGGTGGACAGGTGAGTTCTACTTGAGGCAACTATGGCCCCCGCCGCACTGAACACCTTCTCTGATGCCACACTACTGGCCGGGCAGGACAGCTTTTCCAGGGCAAACTCTGCTACTTGCGGCCACAAATCCAGTTTAGCTGCCCAGTAGTCCAGCGGATCTTCAATGTGGGGTGGCAGGGTATGTCCAAGTATACCACCCCCTGCTGGTTCAGGTCCTGCTGTCCTGCTCCAGGTCTAGCTGCTGCTGCTGGTGAGTAGTTTCTTCACTAGGCGGGTGAAGAAAGCTGCTCATCAGCGACTCTAGAGTCAAGTTGCTGCTGATGGAGCTGGAACTGCTCCTACTACCCCCACCCTGCCACAGCAGCCATGGCAGAGAAACGTGAGCGCAGAGGCCCCACCCTTTCCCCCCCCCCCTGTCAGATCTGCGAGAGGACGGACGATGGCGCAGCGGCCAACTGACTATATAGGATGAAAACAAAAGGAAAGGAGCTCATAATACCAAAAAAATATATTTTATTGAGACAAGGTTAAAAAAGATAACAAGGATAGAAGCAATAAATGAATATGATGCCATGAACATGATGAAAAGGGAGCGGGGGACAAAAAGGAAGAAAAACGCCACCCTGGGAAAATGAACACACGGATCAAGAAGGCATGGTACAATGTATATGTGTAGCATGGGAATCAAATACTAAATGAATAATCGCACCCATGTACAAAGTACTGAAACAATGAAATGCCAGGTGAGATACCTGTCAACGCATGTCACCCCGGTAAGTAAAGATAGGTATGCAGACAAAAGATGATGGTAAAGATGGAGGTATGCTGCAGACCGAAAAAATGCAATAAATGTACGGAGGAGAACAGCAGGAGACTCCCGTGGCCCTCATTGAAATTTCTGCTGCCTGGCGCCCCCTGCAATTTGGCGCCTTGAACTTGAAGTCAATGGGGATCTGAACTTTTGGGCACTGAAATGGGTCTAAAATAGTCCTGGAAAGTGAAATGAACTCTGCCTGCCCTTGACCTCGGATCTCGTCTATGGACTTTGTTTGTTTACCGCCTGCCTCTGACCTTGGACTTCGCTTACTGACTTTGATTGCCGCCTGTCCAGACCAGGAACCTCATGGCCACGCAAGTCCCCTTGGTACTTGCACTGAGTAATCTGACTCCCTAGTCAGCTGCCACTGACTCGGAAACTGCTCTGGAGAAGCCCCTGGCAACTACCCTAACTGCCCAAGCCAGTGGCATAGCGTGGGGGGGGGGCCGGGGGGGCCGTTGCCCCAGGCGCAAAATTGCAGGGGGCGCCAGGCAGCAGAAATTTCAATGAGGGCCACGGGAGCCTATGGCTCCCGTTTAGAGTTGAGTGGACACCTGGATGTTCGGGTTCGGCAGGTTCGGCCGAACTTGAAAAAAAAGTTCTGAACTTTTGGGCACTGAAATGGGTCTAAAATAGTCCTGGAAAGTGAAATGTGGATAGGGAAATGACTTAAAATAACATAAAATACAGAGAAATTAAAAATAACAATCTGGATCTAGGAGTAGGAGGTTGAGAAGGTGATGGATGTGGCGGTGTAGGTTGACGTGGCGGTGTAGGTGGAAGCGGCGGTGAAGGAGGAATAGGTAGCCAACACTGATTTGTGTTATTTTTTATTTTTAAATTGGAGTATCCCCCAAAATATTGGGACATATAACAAAATAAAACTAAGAATAAGTGCACTTGAGTACAAGAATGGATGGTTGAGGCTGGTATAAATGCCTATTCTGCACAAGGTACGGACCAGTCCTGTGGGATCCGTGCCTGGTTCATTTTAATAAACGTAAGCTTGTCCACATTGGCTGCGGCTTGTGATAATGCTCTCTGCCATGCTAAACACACGTTCACACTATACACTGGCTGCAGGGCAGGTCAGCACCTCCAAGGCTGACAAAGCTTTTCCAGATTTGGGCCATGCTAACCCTGCCTTCTTAGGTGCTGGTGGTGCCCCAGCTGCGTTGGCGACCTCTTTCTCCTCCTCTGCCTTCGCCTTGTGCTTCTACTGTGCCCCCGCTGTCAGGTGGGCATGCCATCATCAGCGTGCGCTTGTAGTCGCGCATCTTCCAATCAGTAACAGATGTTTTCACTAAATTTAGTTCCCTGTCAGCAATGCAGAGAAGGGATTCATTCACGGCAAAAGGGGGTTCATGTCACCCAGCAATAGAACAGAGGACTTTGAGAGATTTAGGTCCCTGTCACCCAGGCACAGCAGGGGTTCATTCACGGCAAAAGGGGGATAATGTCACCCAGCAATAGAACAGAGGATTTTGAGAGATTTAGGCCCCTGTCAGCAATGCAGAGCAGGGGTTCATTCACGGCAAAAGGGGGTTCATGTCACCCAGCAATACAACAGAGGATTTTGAGAGATTTAGGCCCCTGTCAGCAATGCAGAGCAGGGGTTCATTCACGGCAAAAGGGGGTTCATGTCACCCAGCAATACACATTCAGAGAGAACACTGGCTGCAGTTCAGGCCAGCACCTCCAAGGCATACAGGGCAAGCTCTGGCCATGTGGACAATTTGGAGACCCAGAAGTTGAATGGGGCAGAACCATCAGTCAGTACGTGTAGTCGTGTGCACAGGTACTGTTCCACCATGTTGTTCAAATGCTGCCTCCTGCTAACACGCTCCATATCAGCAGTTGGGGCCAGTTATTGCGGCCATGCTAACCCTGCCTTCTGAGGTGTTGGCGCTGACACAGCTGCGTTGGCGACCTCTTCCTCCTCCCCTGCCTTCGCCTTGTGCTGCCACTTGTCCCCCGGCGTCAGTCGTGAATGCTCTGAGGAGCGCGTCTACCAGCGTGCGCCTGTAGTCGCGCATCTTCCGATCACGCTCCAGTGAGGGAATTAAGGACGGCGCATTGTCTTTGTAACGGGGATCTAGCAGGGTGACCACCCAGTAGTCAGCACACGTTAAAATGTGGGCAACTCTGCTGTCATTGCGCAGGCACTGCAGCATGTAGTCGCTCATGTGTGCCAGGCTGCCCAGAGGTAAGGACAAGCTGTCCTCTGTGGGAGGCGTATCGTCTGCGTCCTCCGTATCCCCCCAGCCACACACCAGTGATGGGCCCGAGCTGCGTTGGATGCCACCCCGCTGTGAACATGCTTCATCCCCATCCTCCTCCTCCTCATCATCATCCTCCAGTAGTGGGCCCTGGCTGGCCAAATTTGTACCTGGCCTCTGCTGTTGCAAAAATCCTCTTTCTGAGCCACTTCTAAAAGACTGGCCTGAAAGTGTTAGAGATGACCCCTCTTCCTCCTCCTCGTCCTGGGCCACATCCTCTTCCATCATCGCCCTAAGTGTTTTTTCAAGGAGACATAGAAGTGGTCTTGTAATGCTGATAACGGCGTCATTGCCACTGGCCATGTTAGTGGAGTACTCGAAACAGCGCAACAGGGCACACAGGTCTCGCATGGAGGCCCAGTCATTGGTGGTGAAGTGGTGCTGTTCCGCAGTGTGACTCACCCGTGCATGCTGCAGCTGAAACTCCACTATGGCCTGCTGCTGCTCGCACAGTCTCTCCAGCATGTGCAAGGTGGAGTTCCACCTGGTGGGCACGTCGCATATAAGGCGGTGAGCGGGAAGGCCGAAGTTACGCTGTAGAGCAGACAGCCGAGCGGCGTCAGGATGAGCGGCAGGACTTTATGCAGCAGCTCTGACATGTCGGGGTAGTTGCGAATGAATTTCTGCACCACCAAATTCAGCACATGCGCCAGGCAAGGGATGTGCGTCAAACCGGCTAGTCCCAGAGCTGCAACGAGATTTCGCCCATTATCGCACACCACCAGGCCGGGCTTGAGGCTCACTGGCAGCAACCACTCGTCGGTCTGTTGTTCTATACCCCGCCACAACTCCTGCGCGATGTGGGGCCTGTCCCCCAAACACATCAGTTTCAGAACGGCCTGCTGACGTTTACCCCTGGCTGTGCTGAAGTTGGTGGTGAAGGTCTGTTGCTGATGGATGAGGAGGTGGTAGAAGAGGAGGAGGAAGCCGAGTAGGAAGAGGAGGCAACAGGAGGCAATGAATGATGCCCTGTGACCCTTGGCGGCGGAAGGACGTGCGCCAAACAGCTCTCCGCCTGGGGCCCAGCCGCCACTACATTTACCCAGTGTGCAGTTAGGGAGATATAGCGTCCCTGGCCGTGCTTACTGGTCCACGTATCTGTGGTTAGGTGGACCTTGCCACAGATGGCGTTGCGCAGTGCACACTTGATTTTATCCGATACTTGGTTGTGCAGGGATGGCACGGCTCTCCTGGAGAAGTAGTGGCGGCTGGGAACAACGTACTGTGGGAAAGCAAGCGACATGAGCTGTCCGTCTCCACCAGCCTGAATGACAGCATTTCAAAGGCCAGTAGTTTAGAAATGCTGGCATTCAGGGCCAGGGATCGAGGGTGGCTAGGTGGGAATTTACGCTTTCTCTCAAAGGTTTGTGAGATGGAGAGCTGAACGCTTCCGTGTGACATGGTGGAGATGCTTGGTGACGAAGCTGGTGTTGTTGGTGGCACATCCTCTGTTTGCTGGGCGGAAGGTGCCAACATTCCTCCAGAGGCGGAGGAAGAGGCCGAGGCAGCAGCAGAAGAGGGAGCAGGAGGGGCCTGAGCCCTTCCTTGGTTTTGAAGGTACTTACTCCACTGCAGCCCGTGTCTCGCATGTAGATGCCTGGTCATGCAGGTTGTGCTAAGGTTCAGAACGTTAATGCCTCGCTTTAGGCTTTGATGGGTCTTGTCGTCAGCACATTGTGTGAAGAAGTGCCATGCCAGGGAACTCCTTGAAGCTGCCTTTGGTGTGCTCGGTCCCTGTTGACGGTGGCCAGTAGCAGACAAACTGTTTTGGCGACGGCTGCTCTGCTTTTGCACCCTGCTCCCGCTTTTGCTACTCGGTTGGCTCGGTCTCACCACTGCCTCTTCCTCCGAACTCTGAAAGTCATTGGCACGACCTTCATTCCATGTGGGGTCTAGGACCTCATCGTCCCCTGCATCGTCTTCCACCCAGTCTTCCTCCCTGACCTCCTTTTCGGTCTGCACACTGCAGAAAGACGCAGCAGTTGGCACCTGTGTTTCGTCATCATCAGAGACGTGCTGAGGTGGAATTCCCATGTCCTCATCAGGAAACATAAGTGGTTGTGCGTCAGTGCATTCTATGTCTTCCACCCCTGGGGAAGGGCTAGGTGGATGCCCTTGGGAAACCCTGCCAGCAGAGTCTTCAAACAGCATAAGAGACTGCTGCATGACTTGAGGCTCAGACAGGTTCCCCGATATGCACGGGGGTGATGTAACAGACTGATGGGCATGGGCACGCCACCTGTGCGCTTTCTGCAGAAGACTGGGTGGGAGATAATGTGAACGTGCTGGATCCACTGTCGACCACCCAATTGACTAGCGCCTGTACTTGCTCAGGCCTTACCATCCTTAGAACGGCATTAGGCCCGACCAAATATCGCTGTAGATTCTGGCGGCTACTGGGACCTGAGGTAGTAGGTTCAGTAGGACGTGTAGCTGTGGCAGAACGGCCACGTCCTCTCCCTGCACCAGAGGCTCCACCAACACCACCAACACGACCATGACCGCGTCCCTTATTAGATGTTTGCCTCATAGTTAGCGTTCACAAAGCAAAGTAAAAAGTGGTTAACTATGTTAAAAATAATTACCCGCCAAAATAAACCCTGATGTAGGGTATTGCACTCTATTTTTTTTTTAAAACTCTATATGACAGCGGTATTTGTGGCCTAAATGTGACACTCACTTATGCACGTCTTATCCCAGATGTGCAGTATATTAGAGGGTTTTTTCAGCCCAGTAACCAAAAAGCCGTATTTCTGGCCTAAATGTGACAGTCACTTATGCACGTGTAATCCCAGATGTGCAGTATATTAGAGGGTTTTTTCACCCTAACAAAAAGCTGTATTTCTGTCCAAAATGTGATAGTGACTTATGCACGTGTAATCCCAGATGTGCAGTATATTAGAGGGTTTTTTCACCCTAACCAAAAAGCTGTATTTCTGTCCTAAATGTGACTGTGACCTATGCACATGTAATCCCAGATGTGCAGTATTAGAGGGTTTTTTCACCCTAACCAGAAAGCTGTATTTCTGTCCTAAATATAACAGTCACCTATGCACATGTAATCCCAGATGTGCAGCATATGAGAGGCTTTTTTCACCCCAGTATGCCAAAGCCGTATTTCTGTCCTAAATGTGACAGTGAATTATGCACGTGAGATATATTCACTTGCCACTGAACGTATAGCTCTGGGATGCCCTTCCGGGAGAAATATTTCCTTCCGGGGACCTTCAATTGCAGTGTGCCAATGGCCACAAATTTTCTATTCGCATCCGAGTCCACCAGATTATATTGCAGTAGTTGCGGGCTAGCAGTTCCGACAAGCCAGCGGTCAGCCATTGGGCAAGAGGGTTATCTGGCGTTATCAACTTTTTACGTTTGAACATTTGGGCCACGGAAGCCTGCCTTCTGCCAGATAAACGCGACGATGGCGCAGTGGAAGGTGGAGTGGAAGACAAATGGGAGGCGAGAGGAGAAGGAGAAGAGGCAGGATGTGGAGCGTCTGGAGTGTGGCTTTGTGGGTTCTGACGGCGTTGCTCCCACTGGGCTCGGTGATGGGAGGCCAGGTGCCTTCTTAAGGCTGTCGTCCCTAGGTGAGTGTTGGGCTTACCGCGACTTATGCTTTCACAGCACAAGCTGCAGATGGCAACACTATTGTCAGCAGTTGACAAATTTAAAAAATTCCACACTGCGAAGCCATGTGCCGGCGTCCTGGGAGAGCCAGAATTTACCGTCCATGGTGGATGGCTCGCTCCAGATACATTTGCAGTCTGCTTTTTGCCTACTGTGCCCTGCGAGCTCTGCCTGCTTCTCCTCCTTCTCCTCCCTCTCTGCTGCTCCGTTACTTCCTCTGAACTTCCTTCCTCTTCCTCTTTTGTGGGCACCCACGTGACGTCCATCGACACGTCATCATCATCACCTTCACCACCACTGACATTTGAGATCTCGTAGTAAGCAGCAACAGAAGGGACCTCCCTCCTTGGGCTGTCAGACCGCTGGGTGGTGGCCGTTGCTACCTCCTCTTCCTCATCCTTCCTCAAGAATGGCTGCGCATTGGTAAGGTCTGGGAATGGATGGGAAAATAATTCCTCTGACTTGAGTGGAGGGGCTATGGTGGTGTTGGTGTATTTGTGGGAGCACACAGCAGAGAGTGATGAGGGTGCAGATACAGATGATGAGGAGGGTGCATAAGCGGAAGGCTGAGTGAGCCACTTAACCAACTCTGGTGCGGCCTTTGACGTAATTGCATGCACCTTCTGCAACTTCCCACTTAGGCTCCGGCCTGGTGCACCTGCCCACCCCTACCACCCCTGCGGAAAGGTCAGCCTCTTCCTCTGCCTGTCATTTTCAAAATGACCCCATGCAAGTCCCTAGAGAAGAGCAGCATTTGTGGAAGCAAGTATATCGCAGGCCTCAATCAATATTTGGTGGAAACAGGTATATCGAACCCCTTAATCAGTATTTTGTAGAAACAGGTATATCGCTGCCCTTAACCACCTCCGGACCGCTGTACGCACAGACGCGTCCTGGAGGTGGTTGATTCATTCCGCCTGGACGCATATACGCGTCATCTCGCGAGACGCGAGATTTCCTGTGAACGCGCGAACACAGGCGCGCGCGCTCACAGGAACGGAAGGTAAGAGAGTTGATCTCCAGCCTGCCATCGGCGATCGTTCGCTGGCAGGCTGGAGATGTGTTTTTTTTAACCCCTAACAGGTATATTAGACGCTGTTTTGATAACAGCGTCTAATATACCTGCTACCTGGTCCTCTGGTGGTCCCCTTTGTTTGGATCGACCACCAGAGGACACAGGCAGCTCAGTAAAGTAGCACCAAGCACCACTACACTACACTACACCCCCCCCCCCCGTCACTTATTAACCCCTTATTAGCCCCTGATCACCCCTGATCACCCCATATAGACTCCCTGATCACCCCCCTGTCATTGATTTCCCCCCTGTCATTGATCACCCCCCTGTCATTGATCACCCCCCTGTAAAGCTCCATTCAGATGTCCGCATGATTTTTACGGATCCACTGATAGATGGATCGGATCCGCAAAACGCATCCGGACGTCTGAATGAAGCCTTACAGGGGCGTGATCAATGACTGTGGTGATCACCCCATATAGACTCCCTGATCACCCCCCTGTCATTGATTACCCCCCTGTCATTGATCAACCCCCTGTAAAGCTCCATTCAGACGTCCGCATGATTTTTACGGATCCACTGATAGATGGATCGGATCCGCAAAACGCATCCGGACGTCTGAATGAAGCCTTACAGGGGCGTGATCAATGACTGTGGTGATCACCCCATATAGACTCCCTGATCACCCCCCTGTAAAGCTCCATTCAGATGTCCGCATGATTTTTACGGATGCACTGATAGATGGATCGGATCCGCAAAACGCATCCGGACGTCTGAATGAAGCCTTACAGGGGCATGATCAATGACTGTGGTGATCACCCCATATAGACTCCCTGATCACCCCCCTGTAAAGCTCCATTCAGATGTCCGCATGATTTTTACGGATGCACTGATAGATGGATCGGATCCGCAAAACGCATCCGGACGTCTGAATGAAGCCTTACAGGGGCATGATCAATGACTGTGGTTATCACCCCATATAGACTCCCTGATCACCCCCCTGTCATTGATTACACCCCTGTCATTGATTACCCCCCTGTAAAGCTCCATTCAGATGTCTGCATGATTTTTACGGATGCACTGATAGATGGATCGGATCCGCAAAACGCATCCGGACGTCTGAATGAAGCCTTACAGAGGCGTGATCAATGACTGTGGTGATCACCCCATATAGACTCCCTGATCACCCCCCTGTCATTGATTACCCCCCTGTAAAGCTCCATTCAGATGTCCGCATGATTTTTACGGATCCACTGATAGATGGATCGGATCCGCAAAACGCATACGGACGTCTGAATGAAGCCTTACAGGGGCGTGATCAATGACTGTGGTCATCACCCCATATAAACTCCCTGATCACCCCCCTGTCATTGATTACACCCCTGTCATTGATCACCCCCCTGTAAAGCTCCATTCAGATGTCTGCATGATTTTTACGGATGCACCGATAGATGGATCGGATCCGCAAAACGCATCCGAACATCTGAATGAAGCCTTACAGGGGCGTGATCAATGACTGTGGTGATCACCCCATATAGACTCCCTGATCACCCCCCTGTCATTGATTACCCCCCCTGTCATTGATTACCCCCCTGTAAAGCTCCATTCAGACGTCCGCATGATTTTTACGGATCCACTGATAGATGGATCGGATCCGCAAACTGCATCCGGACGTCTGAATGAAGCCTTACAGGGGCATGATCAATGACTGTGGTGATCACCCCATATAGACTCCCTGATCACCCCCCTGTCATTGATTACCCCCCTGTAAAGCTCCATTCAGACGTCCGCATGATTTTTACGGATGCACTGATAGATGGATCGGATCCGCAAAACGCATCCGGACGTCTGAATGAAGCCTTACACGGGCGTGATCAATGACTGTGGTGATCACCCCATATAGACTCTCTGATCACCCCCCTGTCATTGATCACCCCCCCTGTCATTGATCACCCCCCCTGTCATTGATCACCCCTCTGTAAGGCTCCAGACATTTTTTTGGCCCAAGTTAGCGGAATTATTTTTTTTTTTTTCTTACAAAGTCTCATATTCCACTAACTTGTGTCAAAAAAAAAAATCTCACATGAACTCACCATACCCCTCACGGAATCCAAATGCGTAAAATTTTTTAGACATTTATATTCCAGACGACTTCTCACGCTTTAGGGCCCCTAGAATGCCAGGGCAGTATAAATACCCCACATGTGACCCCATTTCGGAAAGAAGACACCCCCAGGTATTCCGTGAGGGGCATATTGAGTCCATGAAAGATTGAAATTTTTGTCCCAAGTTAGCGGAACGGGAGACTTTGTGAGAAAAAAATTAAAAATATCAATTTCCGCTAACTTGTGCCAAAAAAAAAAAATTCTATGAACTCGCCATGCCCCTCATTGAATACCTTGGGGTGTCTTCTTTCCAAAATGGGGTCACATGTGGGGTATTTATACTGCCCTGGCATTCTAGGGGCCCCAAAGCGTGAGAAGAAGTCTAGTATCCAAATGTCTAAAAATGCCCTCCTAAAAGGAATTTGGGCACCTTTGCGCATCTAGGCTGCAAAAAAGTGTCACACATGTGGTATCGCCGTACTCAGGAGAAGTTGGGGAATGTGTTTTGGGGTGTCATTTTACATATACCCATGCTGGGTGAGAGAAATATCTTGGTCAAATGCCAACTTTGTATAAAAAAATGGGAAAAGTTGTCTTTTGTCAAGATATTTCTCTCACCCAGCAAGGGTATATGTAAAATGACACCCCAAAACACATTCCCCAACTTCTCCTGAATACGGCGATACCACATGTGTGACACTTTTTTGCAGCCTAGGTGGGCAAAGGGGCCCATATTCCAAAGAGCACCTTTAGGATTTCACAGGTCATTTACCTACTTACCACACATTAGGGCCCCTGGAAAATGCCAGGGCAGTATAACTACCCCACAAGTGACCCCATTTTGGAAAGAAGACACCCCAAGGTATTCCGTGAGGGGCATAGTGAGTTCCTAGAATTTTTTATTTTTTGTCACAAGTTAGTGGAAAATGCTGATTTTTTTTTTTTTTTTTTTCATACAAAGTCTCATATTCCACTAACTTGTGGCAAAAAATAAAAACTTCCATGAACTCACTATGCCCATCAGCGAATACCTTGGGGTCTCTTCTTTCCAAAATGGGGTCACTTGTGGGGTAGTTATACTGCCCTGGCATTCTAGGGGCCCAAATGTGTGGTAAGGAGTTTGAAATCAAATTCTGTAAAAAATGACCTGTGAAATCCAAAAGGTGCTCTTTGGAATATGGGCCCCTTTGCCCACCTAGGCTGCAAAAAAGTGTCACACATCTGGTATCTCCGTACTCAGGAGAAGTTGGGGAATGTGTTTTGGGGTGTCATTTTACATATACCCATGCTGGGTGAGAGAAATATCTTGGCAAAAGACAACTTTTCCCATTTTTTTATACAAAGTTGGCATTTGACCAAGATATTTATCTCACCCAGCATGGGTATATGTAAAAAGACACCCCAAAACACATTCCTCAACTTCTCCTGAATACAGAGATACCAGATGTGTGACACTTTTTTGCAGCCTAGGTGGGCAAAGGGGCCCATATTCCAAAGAGCACCTTTTGGATTTCACAGGTCATTTTTTACAGAATTTGATTTCAAACTCCTTACCACACATTTGGGCCCCTAGAATGCCAGAGCAGTATAACTACCCCACAAGTGACCCCATTTTGGAAAGAAGAGACCCCAAGGTATTCGCTGATGGGCATAGTGAGTTCATGGAACTTTTTATTTTTTGTCACAAGTTAGTGGAATATGAGACTTTGTATGAAAAAAAATAAAATAAAAAAAATAATAATTTTCCACTAACTTGTGACAAAAAATAAAAAATTCTAGGAACTTGCCATGCCCCTCACGGAATACCTTGGGGTGTCTTCTTTCCAAAATAGGGTCACTTGTGGGGTAGTTATACTGCCCTGGCATTCTAGGGGCCCAAATGTGTGGTAAGGAGTTTGAAATCAAATTCTGTAAAAAATGACCTGTGAAATCCGAAAGGTGCTCTTTGGAATATGGGCCCCTTTGCCCACCTAGGCTGCAAAAAAGTGTCACACATCTGGTATCTCCGTACTCAGGAGAAGTTGGGGAATGTGTTTTGAGGTGTCATTTTACATATACCCATGCTGGGTGAGAGAAATATCTTGGCAAAAGACAACTTTTCCCATTTTTTTATACAAAGTTGGCATTTGACCAAGATATTTCTCTCACCCAGCATGGGTATATATAAAATGACACCCCAAAACACATTCCCCACCTTCTTCTGAGTACGGAGATTCCAGATGTGTGACACTTTTTTGCAGCCTAGGTGGGCAAAGGGGCCCATATTCCAAAGAGCACCTTTCGGATTTCACAGGTCATTTTTTACAGAATTTGATTTCAAACTCCTTACCACACATTTGGGCCCCTAGAATGCCAGGGCAGTATAACCACCCCACAAGTGACCCCATTTTGGAAAGAAGAGACCCCAAGGTATTTCGTGATGGGCATAGTGAGTTCATAGAAGTTTTTATTTTTTGTCACAAGTTAGTGGAATATGAGACTTTGTAAGAAAAAAAATAAATAAAAAAATCATCATTTTCCGCTAACTTGTGACAAAAAATAAAAAGTTCTATGAACTCACTATGCCCATCAGCGAATACCTTAGGGTGTGTACTTTCCGAAATGGGGTCATTTGTGGGGTGTTTGTACTTTCTGGGCATTGTAGAACCTCAGGAAACATGACAGGTGCTCAGAAAGTCAGAGCTGCTTCAAAAAGCGGAAATTCACATTTTTGTACCATAGTTTGTAAACGCTATAACTTTTACCCAAACCATTTTTTTTTTACCCAAACTTTTTTTTTTATCAAAGACATGTAGAACAATAAATTTAGAGCAAAATTTATATATGGATGTCGTTTTTTTTGCAAAATTTTACAACTGAAAGTGAAAAATGTCATTTTTTTGCAAAAAAATCGTTAAATTTCGATTAATAACAAAAAAAGTAAAAATGTCAGCAGCAATGAAATACCACCAAATGAAAGCTCTATTAGTGAGAAGAAAAGGAGGTAAAATTCATTTGGGTGGTAAGTTGCATGACCGAGCAATAAATGGTGAAAGTAGTGTAGGTCAGAAGTGTAAAAAGTGGCCTGGTCTTTTAGGGTGTTTAAGCACTGGGGGCTGAGGTGGTTAATCAGTATTTTGTGGAAGCAGGTATATCAAACCCCTTAATCAGTATTTTGTGGAAGCAGGTATATCGCAGCTCTCAATCAGTATTTTGTGGAAGCAGGTATATCAAACCCCTTAATCAGTATTTTGTGAAAGCAGGTATATCGCAACCCTCAATTAGTATTTTGTGGAAGCAGGTATATCAAACCCCTTAATTAGTATTTTGTGGAAGCAGGTATATTGCAGCCCTCAATCAGTATTTTGTGGTAGCAGGTATATCAAACCCCTTAATCAGTATTTTGTGGAAGCAGGTATATCGCAGCCCTCAATCAATATTTGGTGGAAACAGGTATATCGAACCCCTTAATCAGTATTTTGTGGAAGCAGGTATATCAAACCCCTTAATCAATATTTGGTGGAAACAGGCATATCAAACCCCTTAATCTGTATTTTGTGGAGGCAGGTATATTGCAGGCCTCAATCAATATTTGGTGGAAACAGGTATAACAAACCCCTTAATCAGTATTTTGTGGAAGCAGGTATATCAAACCCCATAATTAGTATTTTGTGGAAGCAGGAATATTGCAGCCCTCAATCAGTATTTTGTGGATGCAGGTATATCAAACCCCTTAATCAGTATTTTGTGGAAGCAGGTATATCACACCCCTCAATCATTTTTTTTTGCCTCAACAGTTATATCACACCACCCTGTTTATTTGGGGAAACAAGTATATCACAGCCCTCAATCAGTATTTTGTGGAAGAAGGTATATGACACCTTTAATCAGTTTTTTGGGGGGCAACAGGTATAAAACACCCGTTGCAAATAGTTGGTCCAATAGCGCTTGTCCCTCTATATAGCTACGGTATCGCAGCAGAACCGCACACAACTGTTGCACAGTACAAATGCACTATATACTTTCTATGTTAGAAAGTATATTATAGGTATATCACACCCCTCAATCAGTTTTTTTGGGGGCAACAGGTATATCACACCAGTAGAAATTATTTGTTCCAATAGCGTTTGTCCCTCTATATAGCTGCTGTATTGCAGCAGAACCGCACACAACTGCTGCACAATACAAATGCACTATAATATACTTTATATGTTAGAAAGTATATTATAATTATATCACACCCCTCAGTATATCACACCTATCGATAGCACACCTATACCAGCCCTTAAAAGGACTATTGTGGCCCGATTAGCTAGCATTTGGTGTCCCTAACAGCCTGTCCCTGCTCCACAAAGCAACCTCTTCCTACACTGGCAAAACACATAATGTAAAATGGCTGCCAGATTGGGTTCTTTGATAGGGTGGGGATGTGTCCATGTGCTGAAATGTCTCAATTGGCTGTCCTGTCCCACCTGATGGATGTGTCATGGGTCAAAGTTCGGCGCAATGCAAAAGAATATGGCGCTGGCAGACATCGCTATATGTTCGTATGTTCAGTCAATTGGGAACGCGCAAAGTTCGCCGCGAAACTATTGCCGGGCGAACCGCAAGGCCATCTCTAAGTACAGGATGTTCCCACTACGCTCCACATGAAAGGACCATATAAGAGTCCTCTTATTGTAGTGCTTCAGCCTCGGAAGTTTTAATTCTTTGTATGATGAGCCCGTAAAAGGTTTGTCAGGGTCTTTCTAAAAGTGAAATGCAGAAGAGATTTGTGAGATATTCTCAACGTTGGATAACGGAGCACCACATGGTCTACAGGAAACCTGGGCTATTACAAGGAATCTCCTCTCTTTGGGGAATGATCATTGGCAATCAAATTGAATTACTAAGCACTTTGGAAAAATAGTTGTTAAAAATATAGATTTTCGCTGTCAGGGAGATCAAAAGCCGAGATATAGTAAGAAATATCATCAACAAAGAGCACATCTGTCTTTCATCAAGCTTTAATTTTGACTTTTTAAGAGCAAAAAAGTGGTTCTAAAACACAATAAATTAAACACCTATATGGTCTGTGCTGTGATCCAGGTCCTTCAGAGTTATGTAATCCTCTTAATCATGTCAAGAAGAGAACAATGGAAAATTCAAAGGAAAAATGTCCTTACAGCAAATCACACAGATGATACTGCAGTGCAAAGTTTAAAGGGGTTTTCTGGTACTTAGATTTTTAATGGCCTATCTTCAAAATAAGTCATCAATATAAAATTGATGGGGATACGACACCCCACACTCCCACCAATCAGCTGCTCTGAATGCTCCATTCACAGTGTCGTGGCCATGTCACGGTACTGGCCAAGGTATGCCAGGGTATGGAACCTTCCATACACTGTAGTTTTCCACATTGGCAGATGCCCAAAACAGCTGATCAGTGGGGATGTGGGGTGTTGGAACCCCACTGATCTGAAACTAATGACCTATCCTGGGGACAGGCCTTCAATATCTAAGTACTAGAAAAACACTTTAATATAATTTTGGAAATGGTGAACATTTATCAAAATGGCACATGTAACATTATAAATGTGGAGCAGCTAGTTAGTCTTGTTCAGCGCCAGCCTCAGTGCTGGGTTATATGACCGCCTCTGCTGAAGAGGGCACTACAGATGTCCTGGCACCTCAGGTATGTACATGCCACACATTTTAATACTGATAGTACAGGATGAGTACAAAAACACTCCTTGATTTCAAGTAGTTATAAAATCAAAACTTTAACAGGTAGGGTGCACATCGAGTGTGTGATACCAACTGTAGCCACCAATATGTAAGAATATTCCAATACACCTACGTTCTATATCTGTTGGAAATCAAGAACGTGTTTTTTTTTTTTGCTCATCCTGTATAGCAATATTAGACACTGTACAACTCTGTTATTGGACTACTTTATGTAGGTGTCACGGTCCCGCCCGTGACAGGGACTAGAAGATTGATGAGATGGCTGCACGTGATTGACAGCACTCATTTCCGTGCTGTTGCTGGGGATGACCACACCTCTGGTCTCAGGTGTAGCTTAAGTGGTCATTTCTCCTCCTCTGTTTAGTCTGGTCTCACCCATCATGCTATGCGGTTGATAGCTCCTTGTTTGTGGAAGTCCTGGTGTTGGTTCTCTCTGAGTTCCTGCTTGCCCACATATATTTGGAAGTTAAGTTTATCTTCTTTGCTGTTTGTTGTTCTCCCCTACCTGCTGATATTAGGCCTGAGGGGTCACCTTTTCCATTATTTGGGAAGGAATAGGCCATCCATTGTCCTGTCACTATCTGCAGGACCCTGTTAGGGTGAGATAGGGCTTAGGTTCCTGTGTATAACCATTCCTACTTTCCAGGTCTGTTCATACTGATAGCAGTCAGGACTCGGCATAGGGACTCACTAGTTGGTGACCATCCCCCATCCCTAGTTTTCAGGCCTAGTACCTTTTGCCTTCCCTTCTATGTTCGGTGTGGAGTGTATTCCCCACACCGAGCCGTGACAGTAGGTACTTAATTGGTCGCAGTTAGTGATGATCGAGCACCCCGATGCTTGGGTGCTCTAACAAGCACCTGAGCCCTATAGGAGGGTGCCTGGTTCATAGGAAAAGGTCAGAAATTGATGGAAACACCACTGAAATGGGTCGGGGACAGCATGGGGAGGATGTCTGGATGCATTGTGGACTACAATGTCGCTGCTGGTAACGATGTTGCCCGAGTTGTACGCCACTTTTACAGAATGGCCGTTTTGAGCGTGTGGATCGAGTCAATTTGTGTGGTTCATTCCGATAACCAAAGACACTCCTCCATGCTAATTAGTTACGTGACCCCCGGTGATTACGATTGTGTTGACCAGACTATCATCTGATGATAATGAACTTCGAAGAGGAACGGACGTTGAGCTGACCATGTAAAAAATTGTAGGTGAGGGCCTGCTGCTGCTTTAACTCTAGATAACTTCTAAGCTGATCGCACGTCCCCGTGATGTTGACGATCTATTTGGATGTCTGCTCTATCAACTTTCGATGTTATTTTTTGCACCTACCATGGTGACCATGGGTAATGGGGAATCAGGGTTCACTTCCGGAGAGGGAGCCTGAAGGATGGCCATGGCTACCACTTCCAAGAAAGACAGGCGGGGGCGCGCAAATTTCCCAGTACCGACTCCGGGAGGTAGTGACGATAAATAACAATACAGGACTCTTAAGAGAGCCTGTCATTGGAACGAGTACAAAATATTTACAGGGAATGTCATAGGTATTTAGGATGAGGAAACGTTATACAGGAGAGGTAAAGTATGATTGATGGCCTGCTGGTGACCCACTAAAACATTAGGGGTAAGGGTCTTCAGCTGAGCTGACCATCTGAAACATTATGGGTGAGGGCCTGCTGGTGAGCTGACCATCTAAAACATTATGGGTGAGGGCCTGCTGGTGAGCTGAAAATCTAAAACATTATGGGTGAGGGCCTGCTAGTGAGCTGACCCTCCGAAAAATTATATGAGAAGGCATATACGTGATGGACGAGGAGGAGGAGGATGAGAAAAAGGAAGATTCAACCATATACCCTTTTTTGTGGCGGAAGGGGTGCATGGGAATACAGAGTATTCAGTACATTCTAAACAAGTGCCTTTATGTTCAGTCATGGCTTTCCTCTGGTGGAATGGAGAAGTCAGGGGCAATCCAGGCCTTGTCGTGAGTCAACCTGTCAGCATTTTCAGATGACAGCCGGATACGATTATCTGTTATAATGCCACCAGCAGCACTAAATACCCGCTCAGACAAAACGCTGGCGGCAGGGCAGGCCAGCACCTCCAAGGCGTAGAGCGCCAGTTTGTGCCACGTGTCCAGCTTGGACACCCAGTAGTTGTAAGGCACTGAGGGATCACTGAGGACGCTGACACAGTCTTCTACGTACTCCTTTACCATGTTCCAAAACTTTTCCCTCCTTGTGACACCAGGACGGGCATCATGTTGAGGGTGCTGGCGGGGTGTCACAAAACTGTCCCAGGCCTTGGAGAGTGTTACCCTGCCTTTGCTGGAAGTGCTTTGTGTTCCCCTTGTTTCCCCACCTCGGTTTCCCAAGGAAGTACGGACTCTGCTGCCAGCGCTGTCAGATGGAAATTTTTGCAGCAATCTGTCAACAAGGAACTTCTGGTATAGCACCATTTTGCTCATCCTCTCCACCGGAGGAATGAGAGATGAGAAGCTCTCTTTGTAGCTGGGGTCCAGAAGGGTGAGCACCCAGTAATCCCTGTTATCTAAAATGCGTAT
Organism: Bufo bufo; assembly: GCF_905171765.1. Taxonomy (NCBI): domain Eukaryota; kingdom Metazoa; phylum Chordata; class Amphibia; order Anura; family Bufonidae; genus Bufo; species Bufo bufo. The sequence continues at coordinate 66,631,387 of NC_053391.1, read as the reverse complement.
AACACGGGGGTCACGGGAAAGGCAGCCTAACATGAAGTCAGCCATGTGTGCCAGAGTACCAGTGGGCAAGACTTCGCTGTCATCATCAAGAGGATGACTGTCCATCTCCGCATCCTCTTCCTCCTCTTCTGTCCACCCACGCTGAACAGATGGAATTAAAGTTCCATGGCTACTACCCTGTGTAGCGGAGGCAACCGTCCCCTGCTCCTCCTTCTCCTCCTCCTCCAATACGCGCTGAGAAGACAAACTGAGGGTGCTCTGGCTATCACCCAGGGTCATGTCTTCTTCCCCCATTTCCAACTCTTCCCCACGAACAGCGTCTGCCTTAATTGTGAGCAGCGAGCATTTGAGTAGACACAGAAGTTGGATGGTTACACTGAAAATAGCGTTAACGCCGCTCACCATCTGTGTCGATTCCTCAAAGTTTCTTAACACCTCACAGAGGTCAGATATCCATGCCCACTCCTCGCTTGTGAAGAGCGGAAGCTGACTGGAAAGGCGACGACCGTGCTGCAGCTGGTATTCCATTACTGCCCTTTGCTGCTCACAAAGCCTGGCCAACATGTGTAACGTGGAGTTCCAGCGCGTGTTCACGTCGCACAACAGCCGGTGAGCTGGCAATTGTAAGCGCTGCTGCAGCGTCAACAGACTGGCTGAAGCTGTTGATGACTTGCGGAAATGTGCACACACGCGGCGCACCTTCGCCAGTAGCTTGGGCAAATTGGGGTAGGTTTTCAGAAACCGCTGAACCACTAAGTTAAAGACGTGGGCTAGGCATGGGATGTGTGTGAGCTTGCCGAGCTCCAAAGCCGCCACCAAGTTACGCCCATTATCACACACAACCATGCCTGGTTGCAGGTTGAGTGGCGAGAGCCACAGCTTAGTCTGGTCCTTTATCCCCTGCCACGCCGGTGTGCTGTTTATCCCCTAAGCATATCATCTTCAGCACGGCCTGTTGACGCATCCCCACAGCAGTGCTACACTGCTTCCAGCTACCAGCTGATGGCTGACTAGTGCTTCACGCGGAGAATTCGGAGGTGGAAGTGGAGGAGGAGGCGGAGGAGGAGAAGGAGCCACTTACATAGGTACTGGCGGTAACCCTGATGAAAGTAGGGTCCGCAATCCTGGGCGTCGGTAGCACCTGTGCCATCCCAGGGTACAAGTCGCTCCCAGTCTTCACGACGTTCACCCAGTGTGCCATCAGGGAAATGTAGCGTCCCTGGCCACAAGCACTTGTCCATGTGTCAGTCATTAGGTGGACCTTAGCAGTAACTGCGTTGGTCAGGGCACGGGTAATGTTATGGGACACATGCTGGTGTAAGGCGGGGACGGCACACCGGGAAAAATAGTGGCGGCTGGGGCCTGAGTACTGAGGGACGGCTGCCGACATCAGGCCGCGAAAGGCCTCAGTGTCCACAAGCCTAAATGGCAACATTTCAACCGCCAGTAACTTAGAAAGTTGGGCGGTTAGTGCCATTGCCTGTGGGTGGGTGGCTGGGTATTTGCGCTTGCGTTCAAATGCCTGGGGTAAAGACATTTGAAAGCTTTCCTGGGACAGGGAAGTGGATGTGGTCGCTCATGGTGCTTGCGACAGGCGATTGGTCATCACCCAACATAGGGGAAGAGGAGGCAGTGGTGTGACCCGCGGACACAGATTGTGGACCCAGGCGTTCCTCCCACTTATTGCGGTGCTTGGCTGCCATGTGGCGGATCATGCTGGTGGTGGTGAGGTTGCTACTGTTCACACCTTGTCTCATTTTGGTGTGGCACAGGTTGCTAACTACTATTCTTTTGTCGTCTGCACTCTCCGCAAAAAAGCGCCATACCGCGGAACACCTACCCCTTGGCAAGGGAGATTTCCGCAAGGGGGTGCTCCGTGGAACACTTGCGAGCCTGTTTGGTGTGGCCCGCCTTCTCCCTGTTGCCACCCCACTGCCTCTTCCAGCCTGTTGCGGTGCTGCAGATCACTCCCCCTCGGAACTGCTGTCCTCGCTCGCGTTTCCGCCTTCCCATGTTGGGGGGTTTACACGGAATCTGTGGATGGCACAGTTAAGGGGTGGGGGTCTGTGGATGGCACTGTTATGGGGTGGGGGGTCTGTGGATGGCACATATATAACACTGCCATCCACAGATCCCCCCCCCTGTAACAGTGCCAGCCACAGATCCCCCCCCCGTAACAGTGTCTGTCATCCACAGATCCCCCCATAAGTGTCTGTCATCCACAGATCCCCCCATAAGTGTCCGTCATCCACAGATCCCCCCATAAGTGTCCGTCATCCACAGATCCCCCCATAACAGTGTCCGTCATCCACAGATCCCCCCATAACAGTGTCCGTCATCCACAGATCCCCCCATAACAGTGTCCGTCATCCACAGATCCCCCCATAACAGTGTCCGTCATCCACAGATCCCCCCATAACAGTGTCCGTCATCCACAGATCCCCCCATAACAGTGTCCGTCATCCACAGATCCCCCCATAACAGTGTCCGTCATCCACAGATCCCCCCATAACAGTGTCCGTCATCCACAGATCCCCCCATAACAGTGTCCGTCATCCACAGATCCCCCCATAACAGTGTCCGTCATCCACAGATCCCCCATAACAGTGTCCGTCATCCACAGATGTTTAAAAAAAAAAAAAGAATTACTGTCTGTTACCAAAAATGATTTTTCAATAAATTGTACAATAATTGTACATTTGAATATCTACTTGCCATTATTCTGACTATGTTTCTGCTTTCAGAGCTAGTTATTACTTACATTATTACAAAAAACAGTAATAATTGAATGCAGTGACAATAATTTATGATAATAAAGAGTGGACACATAGTCCTACAGATACAACCGGCCCTTTGAGGGCGACCAAACTGCTGATGCGGCCCCCGATGAATTTGAGTTTGATACCCCTGCTCTAGAGGTTGAGAATCAGGGCACAAGATCTAATGTCCCTCTTCATAAGTGCTTGGGGAGAGGGCCAAATTAAGTGATGGGGATGAAAATAGCTCCTCGGAACATCCAAGTACCGGATCGCTTGTTTGGCCAAACTCTACATGGTGGGAGGAAGGATGATCAGGGTGAGGATTGTGTTGTTGACCAGACTGTTGGCTACTGAGACTGGACTTGGTGGCAGACAGGGTGGTGCTTAACCCGGTGGAAGCATTATCTGCTGCAATCCAACTGACAACATGGTCACACTGGTCTGACTTCAAGAGTGTTGTCTTCCGACGCCCTGCAAACTGGGACATGAAGCTAGGTATCGTGGATGACTGTTTTCCTTGTGCTCTGGCATCAGGCACAGTTGCAACGCGCCCTGAGCCACGGCCTCTGCGTGAACCATCAGAATCACGTCCACTTGCCCGTCCCTTAATACTCGCCTTCTTCATATTGACACTGGATGTCACTGATATTTGGATTAAATATAGGCCTCACACACTGTCTAGAAATAAGTGTAGATTTGCTTCTCACTGGTCACAGCAAGCAGAGTTTGAACAATACAGAAACTGACTGTAACTGCTATTTGGATTAAATATAGGCGTCACACACGGCCTAGATATCAGTGCTGATTTGCTTCTCACTGGTCACAGCAAGCAGAGTTTGTTTAATATAGAAACTGACTGTGTAACTGTAATTTGAATTAAATATAGGCCTCACACACGGCCTAGATATCAGTGCTGATTTGCTTCTCACTGGTCACAGCAAGCAGAGTTTGAACAATACAGAAACTGACTAACTGCAATTTGGATTAAATACAGGCGTCACACACGGCCTAGATATCAGTGCTGATTTGCTTCTCACTGGTCACAGCAAGCAGAGTTTGTATAATACAGAAACTGACTGTAACTGCAATTTGGATTAAATATAGGCGTCACACACGGCCTAGATATCAGTGCTGATTTGCTTCTCACTGGTCACAGCAAGCAGCGTTTGTAGAATACAGAAAATGAATGTCACTAACGGTCGCCCCTGACACAAAAAAATAATTCACCCAAAATAAATGTTGCTGCCACCCCTAACAATAGTCCTTAAAAGGACTTTTGGGTCTCTGAAAAGTTTGAGATCAAATTCGCTCTACACTCGCTCTGTCCCTTCCTAACAGCAGCTCTCCCTGACTCGCAATGGGCCGAACCCGCGTGACCGGGTGCTATATAGCACCCAATGACATGTTCCGGCCAGCCAATCACTGTAATGCCAGTAGAAAACATGTCTAATGGCATTACAGTGATGGCAATACTTACCAGCATGTTTATTGGCTGCTTAGAAGGCGCAAAAAACGTCCGGGGAGGAGACTCGAGCATGGCGCTCGAGCACATGTGGTACTCGGCAGAGCGCTCGGATCTGCCAAGCATAGCGATGCTCGAGCCGAACCGGTACACGGCCGAGCATGCTCGATCATCACTAGTCACAGTATGTTGGTATGCTTTTAGCACTGTACAGTAGTTTTACTTAAGTATTGTGTGGCACTACTACTTAAGGAGCCTCTGTCAGCATGATCAACCCTTTTAAACCAGGCATACTGCTTAATAGTGTTGATCATTTGATAAAAATGATACCTTTCATTTGTCTACATTTTTATTCACATGTAAATTAGCATGTTGGAGCACCAGGGGGTGGGGATAAATTCTTGGAGCACTGCTTTTGTAACATTCCTGTGTCCTGCACACTCCCACCTCCCCTTGATTGACATGGCTAGGTATCAGCATGCTGAGGGCAGAACTGTCTCCTAGACAGTATTGGACTGGGGTGCCTTGGGCCCACTAGTAAAATAAATTCTGGGGGCCCACTGAAAAGCTACATGCATATACTACCTGCCCACACTATCCAGTTTTTTATATGGACATAGGCAATGAACTGTGTAACATCTCAGCCAGCCTATCTATATGTCTACTGTGCCATGTGCCACTTGTGCAAGGGGTGGCGGACTAGGGGTCCATCGGGAGATTCACCTGTTCCTGTCTGGTAGAAGCAGTCAGGCTGTGTAGTTGGAAAATATGCCCCGTGACAACCTGACCTATTAAATTATCTCATTGTTTACCACGTGCAGTGAACATCGTAAAAAAAAATTCCCAGTATGCTTTCCGAAATAAAACATAATTTTTACCGTGCAGTGAACACCGTTAAAATTAAACCCTAAAAACAATGACAGAATTGTGCCCTTTTTTGTGCAATCGCCAAAAATGCAATACATTAGATGTACCTCTAAATGGTGCCATTAAAAAATCAATCGTAAACCTAGAAAAAATCACGGAGACATTAGGTTGCGTGGGTTAGATTGGGTTAGATTAAAATGTGCGAGTTCTGCCTAATTTGCAGTGAATAGGACGTGCTGCAAGTCCTAACTCTGCAGCATGTGAATAGGATATTGTAAGACACATTCAGCATCACAGGCAGCATGGTGGCTCAGCGGTAAGCCCTGGGGCCTTGCAGTGCTGGGTTAGGGTACAAATCGGATTAAGGGCAACATCTTGTTCTTCCCAAGTTTCTGTCAATTCCCTCTGAGCGCCCCATTTTCCTTCCATACACCAGTAGGACATACTTCTGGGGAATCTAGATTATTAGCCCCAATGGGGGTCACTCATCAAAGACTGGTGTTTTATGCCAGTCATTGATACCCCTTGCACTGCCAGAAGATGCACCTCATCATAAATTTGGCACATTCTGCACCAGTCTGTGCGCCTAGATTGACATCTACCCCAGCCACCGACTGGACTAGCTTCAATCATCATCAACACAAGGAAAACGGAGTCAGTGAAAGTGAATTTGACGGGGCTGATGGCCTGACCCCTGGCATACCCCCATACCGCCACTCTCCAGTACGCCGAAATTTAGCCACACCGGCATTTAAAAAGTCTGCAACTTTTTTTCACCAAAAAAGTAGTATAAGGGACCATGATGATTCACCCCCAGTGAATGATGCAGAATATGTCAGCGCTGTATAAGCAAGGGAAATAAATATCACTGTGAAATGTTTTTTTGGATCAAAACCAAATATCTGCAGCATCTTAAAGGGGCTATCCCACAAGAGAGGGGATAGGTGTCTGATTAGCTGGGGCCCCCATTTGAATGGAGTGGCAGTCACAGATTAGTGCTGGCTCTCTATTCAGGTCTATGGGGCCGCAGGAGAGCACCAGAACAGTGTGAACATGATCTGATTGAAAGTTTATAACTTTCTACTTTTTAAAACTAATAACCTATTCCCTTTATATGAAAAGTGATGCGTCCACAAAAAATAAAAAAAATAACTTTGCAAGTAACTTCTGCTCCTCTTAAACTGCTGCCGATGCTGAAGTATTAAATGAAAAAGATGTAGAAACGTAGTGATTTGTAATTTCCCAGAAGAAGCCAAAGAGCTCAGCTATGAATTTTGATGCACTTCAGCTGTCCTCCGCGCTAAATGATTTCACAAATCAAACATCACTTCTCTTTCGCGCCTGCAAAAATGAAACAATATATCTCTTTTTTATCATTTACATAAGTCAACGAGAAGAAGAATCTGTAAAACCAAAAGTCGTGAACATGGCTCAGTGCTGGATGAAAGCAAAGGGGGCTTAGGAAAGAGATAAGGGGTCATCCAAATGGTAAAATGGGGCACACTTACATGCATTGATGTTACGTCCCCTCCTGGGTCTCCCACCTGCTCCTTGTGACCTTTCAACCACACATATAAGACAGTGGCCCCAGCGGCTTAGTTATAGGGGTGCAGTGGTAGCAGTTGAACCCAAGCCTTCAGTGGCGTAGCTAAAGGCTTATGCAAGGCTGGTTCAAGAGTCCAGCTCGGGCCCCCCTTACCTCAGTGCTTTGTCACCAGGGAAAAACATAGCCTTTGTGCTTCCTGAGGCAAAAACTGCCCCCCCCCCCAATGCCAAATTCTGTGCCTGACCCCTTCCCTCCAGCCAGAGGTGTAACTTGACCAGCATGCACTTTCTATAATACCGGTGTCTTCTTATGTGGCACAAGGGTCTTTGGGTCCCCTCAGGCGACTGCTACCTCTGCAACCCCTATAGCTATGTCCTTGCAAGCCTTTGATGTTTGGGGGCCTCTTACAGATTTTCCATTAAAGTCCAAGAGCTTCAAGTGTCTCTGAGTGGACACAATCTACAAGAAGCCTTCCTTCCAAAAGGGACATAATTAGGGCTGAGCATTCCTGCATAGTGTATAACGGCACATGAAAAGAGTTCACTTGCCACAGACGATGATAGCACATTGATGGGAAATGCCAAAAATGTGTGGTTGGTTATAGCTTAACTAGTAGAATCCCAAGATTGGGGCTCCTGGTACCCCATTACTGATGGGAGTTGCCTTACCTGTACAGTAAGGGTGCAGAATGCATTTGCAGTAAAATTATTCCTCATGCATTCCTATGAAGTTTACAGTTGTGCGCTGTGAAAATCTATGCATCTGTTCAGTGTCGAATTGGGGTACATAGGGCCCACCAGAGGGACTAATTATGAAGGACCACCATCCATTGAAGCAAGAATTTTTATATACAGTAGCATGCCTATTCAATGAAGAATGTACCGTATTTTTCGCTTTATAAGACGCACTCCCCCCCCCCCCCCCAAAAAAAAGTAGGGGGGAAATGGCAGTGCGTCTTATAAATCGAATGGTGCAATTTTTACATTGCTGACACTGATACATCGCCGGCCGCTATGCTGCACAGCGCGACCTGCGATGTATCAGTTACAGTTTACCTCTATCATGCGGGATGGGAGGAGGTGCAGTCACTGTACCCCATGCACTCTGTCATGCTCCCCCCACTTCATTAATGCAGCTGGCGGAGCAGGAGCGTGAATGAGTGAGTGATGTTACTCTGTCGGCCTGCCTGCCGCTTTGATAGTGAGTACTACTACAGATGATTATGCTAGTTTAACAAACCAGAGCCACTGCTTGAGCATTAAATAAAGAGACTTTACATGTAAAGACTGCTGTGAGCGGTGCCTGGTGTAATGGGGTCACTATTCACACAGGGACATGAGAAGACACAGAGGGGACCAGCATAAGATGCTATATATGTGTCATCCACAGATCCCCCCATAACAGTATCATCCACAGATCCCCTCCATAACAATGTCATCCACAGATTCCCTCCATAACAGTGTCATCCACAGATTCCCTCCATAACAGTGTCATCCACAGATCCCCTCCATAACAATGTCATCCACAGATTCCCTCCATAACAGTGTCATCCACAGATTCCCTCCATAACAGTGTCATCCACAGACCCCCCCCCCCCCCCCATAACAGTGTCATCCACAGACCACCATTAGTTCAAAATCCACCAAAAGCACACCTTTTGGTTCAAATTTTGTTTCTTATTATTTTCCTCCTCAAAAACCTAGCTGCGTCTTATCATCAGGTGCGTCTCATAAAGCGAAAAATACGGGTAATTGACTCTGGTCAGAGGAGGGAGGATTCTCTTTATGTATTCCTCTAATGCTCTTAATTGGATAAATGCTAATAAAATATATCTTACTGTTAAACTCCAACTTCACATCTTAATATACACAGTCCAGCAGCTGCAGAACCTCATAATACATACCTCACCTGCTGCAGAACCTTATAATATACACTTCACCTGCTGCAGAACCTTATAATACACACCACAGCTGCTGCAGAACCTTATAATACACACCTCATCTGCTGCAGAACCTTATAATACACACATCAGCTGCTGCAGAACCTCATGATACACACATCAGCTGTTGCAGAACCTCGTAATATACACCCCAGCTGCTGCAGAACCTCACAATACAAACCTCATCTACTGAAGAACCTCATAATACACACCTCACCTGCTGCAGAACCTTATAATACACACCTCAGCTGCTGCAGAACCTCATAATATACACCCCAGCTGCTGCAGAACCTCACAATACAACCCTCATCTACTGAAGAACCTCATAATACACACCTCAGCTGCTGCAGAACTTCATAATACGCACTTCAGTATTACACATTGGAACACAACAGAAGAAGATCCAGCTCACACTTTGCTGTAACTGCTGATGCATGGACGTACAGAGCAAACACTGGGAGAAAAAATCCAGCATCGAGTGCCAGTACTAACATTTTGTAAACCTGTCTACAAAATCTATGCCCCACTGGTGGGAGATGCACCTCAATTATTACGAGGTACAGCCTGGCAGGTTCACTTGCTAGAATTTAATTGTGCCTCAGCCAGGAGCTGGGGTAGATTTTGAGTATAATTTATATCTGCTTTCTGGTATAAAATATAATACGGTAAAAGTGCCCGGCCAGCTAAGCCCAGACCTGCACTGATCACTACCAAAAAGTGGTGAAAATATGCAATTTTTATGCAAATATGCAATTTTTTTGCCAGTAAACTAGTGTATTGGTATGGTAAATGTGGGCCTATGTATATAGAATGTGTCGGCAGATAAGAACCGTTTGGCCCATCTAGTCTGCCCAATATACTGAATACTATGAATAGCCCCTGGCCCTATCTTATATGAAGGATGGCCTTATGCCTATCCCATGCATGCTTAAACTCCTTCACTGTATTTGCAGCTACCACTTCTGCAGGAAGGCTATTCCATGCATCCACTACTCTCTCAGTAAAGTAATACTTCCTGATATTACTTTTAAACCTTTGCAGCCCTCTTGTAGCAGTTTTTCTTCTTTTAAATATTCTCTCCTCTTTTACCTTGTTGATTCCCTTTATGTATTTAAAAGTTTCTATCATATCCCCTCTGTCTCGTCTTTCTTCCAAGCTATACATGTTAAGGTCCTTTAATCTTTCCTGGTAAGTTTTATCCTGCAATCCATGTACCAGTTTAGTAGCTCTTCTCTGAACTCTCTCCAAAGTATCAATATCCTTCTGGTGATATGGTCTCCAGTACTGAGCACAATACTCCAAATGAGGTCTCACTAGTGCTCTGTAGAGCGGCATGAGCACCTCCCTCTTTCTACTGGTAATGCCTCTCCCTATACACCCAAGCATTCTGCTAGCATTTCCTGCTGCTCTATGACATTGTCTGCCTACCTTTAAGTCTTCTGAAATAATGACCCCTAAATCCCTTTCCTCAGATACTGAGGTTAGGACTGTATCACTGATTTTATATTCTGCTCTTGGGTTTTTACACCCCAGGTGCATTATCTTGCACTTATTAACATTAAGTTTTAGTTGCCAGATTTTTGACCATTCCTCTAGTTTTCCTAAATCCTTTTCCATTTGGTGTATCCCTCCAGGAACATCAACCCTGTTACAAATCTTTGTGTCTTCAGCAAAAAGACACACCTTACCATCGAGGCCTTCTGCAATTTCGCTGATAAAGATATTAAACAATATGGGTCCCAGAACAGATCCCTGAGGTACCCCACTGGTAACAATACCATGGTCTGAATATACTCCATTGACTACAACCCTCTGTTGTCTGTCCCTCAGCCACTGCCAAATCCATTCAACAATATAGGAGTCCAAGCCCAAAGACTCTAATTTATTGATAAGCCTTCTATGTGGGACAGTATCAAAAGCCTTACTAAAGTCTAGATAAGCGATGTCTACTGCACCTCCTCCATCTATTATTTTAGTCACCCAATCAAAAAAATCAATAAGATTAGTTTGACATGATCTCCCTGAAGTAAACCCATGCTGTTTTTCATCTTTCAATCCATGGGATTTTAGATGTTCCACAATCCTCTCCTTAAGTATGGTTTCCATTAATTTCCCCTGTGACTTATTTGTATTAATTTTAGACAGCTGACTTAGAACCTCTTCCTCTGTAAAGACACATGCATCAAAAGATTCATTAGTCTTCTTTCCTAACTGAGGTCCTTTTCCTTCATTTTCCTTTGTAAAAACTGAACAGAAGTATTCATTGAGGCAGTCAGCTAGTTCTTTATCTTCTTCCATATACCTTCCTTCTTTTGTTTTTAATTTGGTAATTCCTTGTTTCAGTTTCCTTTTTTCATTTATGTATCTGAAGAATGTCTTATCGCCTTTTTTCCCTGACTGAGCTAATTTCTCTTCTGCCTGTGCTTTAGAAGCTCTTATAACTTGTTTGGCCTCTCTCTGCCTAATCTTAGAAATTTGCCTGTCATCCTCGTTTTTTTTTTATTTATAATTCCTAAATGCTATCTTTTTGTTTTTAATGATTTTGGCCACTTCTGCTGAGTACCACAGTGGTCTCTTCCTTTTTTTGCTTTTACTGACAAGCCTAATGCAATTTTCTGTTGCCTTCAATAGTGCCACTTTTAAGTAGTCCCATTTCTCCTATACTCCAATGAAACTGTTCCAATCTAATAGGGACTCGTATACCACTAATCTAATTTTAGAAAAGTCAGTTTTTCTAAAATCTAAAACTTTTGTTTTTGTGTGGTGTGACTCAGTCACTGTACTTATAGTAAACCACACTGACTGGTGATCACTAGATCCCAAGCTTTCCCCTACAGTAATATCAGATACCAAATTCCCATTTGTGAATACTAAATCTAAAATGGCCTCCTTCCGGATTGGCTCCTCAACTACTTGCTGTAGAGATAATCCCAGTAGGGAATTTAGAATATCTGTACTCCCGGCAGAACTAGCTATTTTGGTTTTCCAGTTTACATCAGGAAGATTGAAGTCTCCCATAATGATAACTTCCCCCTTCAAGGTCATTTTAGCTATTTCCTCAACTAGTAGGTCATCTAATTCTTTGACTTGGCTAGGTGGTCTATATATCACACCTACACGAGTTACCTTATGATTATCAAGCTGCAAGGTAACCCAAACTGACTCTAAATTGTTCTCGCTAACTTGTATCAAATTAGATTTTATGCTATCTTTCACATACAGGGCCACCCCTTTCCCCTTCTTGCCTTCTCTGTCTTTCCTGTATAGAGAGAACCCTGGTATTGTTATATCCCAGTCATTACTCCCATTGAACCACGTCTCAGTAACAGCCACTACATCTATATTCTCAGATGCCATTATAGCCTCAAGTTCATTGATCTTATTCCCTAAACTGCGAGCATTTGTAGACAAGAATCTGAGCTTGTCATTTCTTAACCTTTGTGCTACTGGCATCATCTGGCATTGTTCCGGGGGGGGGGGGGGGCAGTTGGACTGCTGGATTATCACTCTTTTGCCCCCCTTTCCTAGTTGAAATGCTCCTTAACAAATACTTGGAACTGTTCATCGAGGACATTCGTTCCCTTGAGAGAAAGATGCAAGCCATCATTCTTGTACAGTTCTTTTCCATTCCAACAAGAGCTAACATGAGACACAAAGCAAAACCCTTGTTTCAGACACCATTCACCAAGCCATATATTGAATTTCTTAATGCGCATCTTCCTTTCATGCTGAAGGTTATGCACAGGCAAAACTGCAGAGAATAAAACAGTTGATGCAACCTCCTGTATATCCTTTCCAAGTGTGTGAAAAGCTGCTTTCACCTTTGAAACCTCATTGCAAGCCAGATCATTTGTCCCAAGATGGACAATAACATCCACTTCCCTTTCCTGCTTTGCTTGCCTAACAATATTAAGGATCCGTCGTCTATCCCTGCTAGTGGTAGCATCAGGGAGACATCTCACAACACCATTCTCCTCAAACTTCACACCTCTTATGATGGAATTGCCCACCAACAGCTGTTTACTATCAGTCCTCACCTTCTCCTTTTTGTCTTTGGCTGCAGTCTTGCATACTTTAGGCATGGGAGATGATTGTTTCTCACCCACTGTGCTTGAGCCATCCTCCATGTTGCTCTTGCACTCTGAAAGTGCTGCAAATGAATTATGGAGAGCCACAGACAGTGGGATATGTCTTCTATCCACAACTCTCAGTCTACCAGAACCTGCAGTAACCGATCTTCCATTTCTAGGGGGCCTCTGTGGCAGTGGCATTGCAACGTTCTCAGCCTGAGTTTGTTTAATGGTTAATTTACAAATATCATATTTCAAAAAGGCTATTTCCTGCTGGATTATGGAGAGCTGTCTACAGATCAGACAGTATCCAAACCTCCGAAGAGTGGAACCTGAAATAAAATATATATATATATACACATTTACTTACCTTCCCTGCAGGTGTTGGAGCTAACAGGACCTATCCCAGAAAAAGTAGTGGAGGGAGCCATGGCGATGAGATTGGGGGGGGCACATGACTGGAGATAGCAGCTAGGGAGAGGGACCCAGAGGACAGAGGATGCCATAGATTTCAACGGGAAATCATAATTCACAATTAAATCTGCATCAAAGTCTGGATGAGCCTGAAAGTACACACCTGCAGATTTCCCTGCTGACGTGTGAAGGCCCCCCAACTCTCCATTGATGATATGATAGGCTGGGGTTAGGACACCATGGCAATCGGGTCAACGTGCTACCACATTGCAACTATTGATTTGTAACATAGTTGAGTTGCGGACCACAGATCTACTGGATTTCTGCTCGACCACATCCACCATCAGTAATTGTGTTCGGCAGCCCAACTTTTGAGATCTTAATGTTGTCTGGCAACAAGTGGCCATGTCGCTCTAGACTAAGACATGGCGCAGGGTAGATATTGAAATGTAAGGACTTATTATAACAGAGGTCACAACACTGTGCTGTATGCGTAGCACAACGGACACAGCTACAGTACACCTTATAGACTCCACTATGGTAGCATACCATGACATCCATGCGCTTTTTAACAACTGCAATTTGTGAAAAAAACTCATAAAATTCCATGCACCCCAGCATAGAATATGACCTCTATGGTAATATATTGCAGTGATGTGTGTGAATGAAGCCTAAACAAGTTTTCCTTAGAGCATTACATGGAGGCGGAAAAGTGCCTTATTCTTGTCTAATTTTCACTAATATACTTAAAAAAAGAGAATAAAATAATAATATACTAACATAAAACGCAAAGGAGTTTTCAGCCTACAAGCTGCTTTCATGTGCATAGTATAAAAAGGTAATTAAGTGAAATAGAAGTTCATAAAATTCAAGATAAATATCTGTAGTGGAGCTAGCGCGAGCAAACAGCCGAGAAACGGGGTGTGTGACTGTAAGGTTTTTTTTCCCTGAGTGCAGCGAGTGTTTAAAATGATTATGTTCTTGAGAGCGATATTCACCAAAAGAAAGATAAATATGCCATACATCGGAAACTCAATTTGTAGGTGAATGATTAATGTCACTGAAAGACTGCAATTACAAGAGTTTGGATGTCACCCAGGGGGTTCAGGTTGTCATGGAGCAGGAGTACACATACATCTTCCCAATAAAACAGCAAAAGTTTGGAGAATGGGATTCAAGCTCCATCTATGGTTAGGTCGTATTATCTGAAAAATACTGGATTCACACATCTACAGAAATGTATTAATAATTGCCGACCTGAATTTTGGGTAGCCCCCTCCCCAAAAGAGAGAGAATTACTCAGACCCAAATGGAATCGGAGAACCAAATTGACCTCGAATTTAATTCGCTCATTTCTAATCCTTATCTTCATGAGATTGTAAGTGCAAGTATGTATGGACTATTTGGGATTTTTTTTTTCATGTTTAACCCTTTTCATAAAAAGCATTTGAGGTACCCCAGACCTGGCTGTACAAACAAGGGGGGGGGGAGGGGGGTCATTTTTTAGACCTGGCGTAAGCGGGGAAGAGTCGCAGATTAGGCATTTAGTGGCGGCGCCATCTGCACCTGAAATACGCCAAATATAGGCATATTTCTGCTTCATAAATGACCCCAAACTGTTTATATTGTTGTGTGATATATTTTACTGTTTGCCATAGTCTGGCCATAGTTACCAGCAAGTAAAGGTTGTAAAAAAAAGGGTTAACCTACCTTCTTGGTAGAAGTTGGCTGGACCTGCTTCGTGTCAGGAAGAGGAGTTCCTGTCTAAAGGAAGAGACTACAGGAAGCAATTTGCAGTGCTCCTGCTCCTGATACAGGATTCCTCAGGGAGAACTACTCCAAAAGTCTCAAGTAAAGCCTTGAGGACAAGACAGCAGAGTGAGCAGCTCTGATCAGCATCTACAGACACTGCTGTAAGGTGAGGGACTACAGCCAAGCCACCCATGACCAAACTACCACTAGGCCAGTATCACCTAAGTGTTAAATTACCACCAACCAACCTGCCTCAATATCCTTACTGGTGTCAGAAGAATTGCACTAAAAGCCTGCTGCTACTGAATGTATTTCAACTTTTTGTTACGTTTAACTCTTGCCTCCTTCTTCAGTACTATATTTCCACTGCACCGATCCCCAGGAAGTAACAGCCTCAGGGAGTACACTGTGACACTACACTACATCAGGGCCACTACCACTCCTATCCTCTACACCACTGCATATTTCCCCAAAATACCTCTTTAACCACCTCCGGACCGCCTAACGCAGGATCGCGTTCCGGAGGTGGCAGCCCTGCGCAGAGTCACGCATATATGCGTCATCTCGCGATGGCCGAGATTTCCTGTGAACGCGCGCACACAGGCGCGCGCGCTCACAGGAACGGAAGGTAAGAGAGTTGATCTCCAGCCTGCCAGCGGCGATCGTTCGCTGGCAGGCTGGAGATGTGTTTTTTTTTAACCCCTAACAGGTATATTAGACGCTGTTTTGATAACAGCGTCTAATATACCTGCTACCTGGTCCTCTAGTGGTCCCATTTGTTTGGATCGACCACCAGAGGACACAGGTAGCTCAGTAAAGTCCCACCAAGCACCACTACACTACACTACACCCCCCCCCCCCCCGTCACTTATTAACCCCTTATTAGCCCCTGATCACCCCTGATCACCCCATATAGACTCCCTGATCACCCCCCTGTCATTGATTACCCCCCTGTCATTGATTACACCCCTGTCATTGATCAACCCCCTGTAAAGCTCCATTCAGACGTCCGCATGATTTTTACGGATCCACTGATAGATGGATCGGATCCGCAAAACGCATCCGGACGTCTGAATGAAGCCTTACAGGGGCGTGATCAATGACTGTGGTGATCACCCCATATAGACTCCCTGATCACCCCCCTGTAAAGCTCCATTCAGATGTCCGCATGATTTTTACGGATGCACTGATAGATGGATCCGATCCGCAAAACGCATCCGGACGTCTGAATGAAGCCTTACAGGGGCATGATCAATGACTGTGGTGATCACCCCATATAGACTCCCTGATCACCCCCCTGTAAAGCTCCATTCAGATGTCCGCATGATTTTTACGGATGCACTGATAGATGGATCCGATCCGCAAAACGCATCCGGACGTCTGAATGAAGCCTTACAGGGGCGTGATCAATGACTGTGGTGATCACCCCATATAGACTCCCTGATCACCCCCCTGTAAAGCTCCATTCAGATGTCCGCATGATTTTTACGGATGCACTGATAGATGGATCCGATCCGCAAAACGCATCCGGACGTCTGAATGAAGCCTTACAGGGGCATGATCAATGTCTGTGGTGATCACCCCATATAGACTCCCTGATCACCCCCCTGTCATTGATTACCCCCCTGTAAAGCTCCATTCAGATGTCCGCATGATTTTTACGAATGCACTGATAGATGGATCGGATCCGCAAAACGCATCCGGACGTCTGAATGAAGCCTTACAGGGGCGTGATCAATGACTGTGGTGATCACCCCATATAGACTCCCTGATCACCCCCCTGTCATTGATTACCCCCCTGTCATTGATTACCCCCCTGTAAAGCTCCATTCAGACGTCCGCATGATTTTTACGGATCCACTGATAGATGGATCGGATCCCCAAAACGCATCCGGACGTCTGAATGAAGCCTTACACGGGCGTGATCAATGACTGTGGTTATCACCCCATATAGACTCCCTGATCACCCCCCCTGTCATTGATCACCCCCCTGTCATTGATCACCCCCCTGTCATTGATCACCCCCCTGTCATTGATCACCCCCCTGTCATTGATCACCCCCCCTGTCATTGATCACCCCCCTGTCATTGATCACCCCTCTGTAAGGCTCCATTCAGACATTTTTTTGGCCCAAGTTAGCGGAATTTTTTTTTTTTTTTCTTACAAAGTCTCATATTCCACTAACTTGTGTCAAAAAATAAAATCTCACATGAACTCACCATACCCCTCACGGAATCCAAATGCGTAAAATTTTTTAGACATTTATATTCCAGACTTCTTCTCACGCTTTAGGGCCCCTAGAATGCCAGGGCAGTATAAATACCCCACATGTGACCCCATTTCGGAAAGAAGACACCCCCAGGTATTCCGTGAGGGGCATATTGAGTCCATGAAAGATTGAAATTTTTGTCCCAAGTTAGCGGAACGGGAGACTTTGTGAGAAAAAAATTAAAAATATCAATTTCCGCTAACTTGTGCCAAAAAAAAAAAAATTCTATGAACTCGCCATGCCCCTCATTGAATACCTTGGGGTGTCTTCTTTCCAAAATGGGGTCACATGTGGGGTATTTATACTGCCCTGGCATTCTAGGGGCCCCAAAGCGTGAGAAGAAGTCTGGTATCCAAATGTCTAAAAATGCCCTCCTAAAAGGAATTTTGGCACCTTTGTGCATCTAGGCTGCAAAAAAGTGTCACACATCTGGTATCGCCGTACTCAGGAGAAGTTGGGGAATGTGTTTTGGGGTGTCATTTTACATATACCCATGCTGGGTGAGAGAAATATCTTGGTCAAATGCCAACTTTGTATAAAAAAATGGGAAAAGTTGTCTTTTGCCAAGATATTTCTCTCACCCAGCATGGGTATATGTAAAATGACACCCCAAAACACATTCCCCAACTTCTCCTGAATACGGCGATACCACATGTGTGACACTTTTTTGCAGCCTAGGTGGGCAAAGGGGCCCATATTCCAAAGAGCACCTTTAGGATTTCACAGGTCATTTACCTACTTACCACACATTAGGGCCCCTGGAAAATGCCAGGGCAGTATAACTACCCCACAAGTGACCCCATTTTGGAAAGAAGACACCCCAAGGTATTCCGTGAGGGGCATGGCGAGTTCCTAGAATTTTTTATTTTTTGTCACAAGTTAGTGGAAAATGCTTATTTTTTTTTTTTTTTTTCATACAAAGTCTCATATTCCACTAACTTGTGACAAAAAATAAAAAGTTCCATGAACTCACTATGCCCATCAGCGAATACCTTGGGGTCTCTTCTTTCCAAAATGGGGTCACTTGTGGGGTAGTTATACTGCCCTGGCATTCTAGGGGCCCAAATGTGTGGTAAGGAGTTTGAAATCAAATTCTGTAAAAAATGACCTGTGAAATCCGAAAGGTGCTCTTTTGAATATGGGCCCCTTTGCCCACCTAGGCTGCAAAAAAGTGTCACACATCTGGTATCTCCGTAATCGGGAGAAGTTGGGGAATGTGTTTTGGGGTGTCATTTTACATATACCCATGCTGGGTGAGAGAAATATCTTGGCAAAAGACAACTTTTCCCATTTTTTTATACAAAGTTGGCATTTGACCAAGATATTTATCTCACCCAGCATGGGTATATGTAAAAAGACACCCCAAAACACATTCCTCAACTTCTCCTGAATACAGAGATACCAGATGTGTGACACTTATTTGCAGCCTAGGTGGGCAAAGGGGCCCACATTCCAAAGAGCACCTTTCGGATTTCACTCGTCATTTACCTACTTACCACACATTTGGGCCCCTAGAATGCCAGGGCAGTATAACTACCCCACAAGTGACCCCATTTTGGAAAGAAGAGACCCCAAGGTATTCGCTGATGGGCATAGTGAGTTCATGGAAGTTTTTATTTTTTGTCACAAGTTTGTGGAATATGAGACTTTGTATGAAAAAAAAAAAAAAAAAAAATCATCATTTTCCACTAACTTGTGACAAAAAATTAAAAATTCTAGGAACTCGCCATGCCCCTCACGGAATACCTTGGGGTGTCTTCTTTCCAAAATGGGGTCACTTGTGGGGTAGTTATACTGCCCTGGTATTCTAGGGGCCCAAATGTGTGGTAAGGAGTTTGAAATCAAATTCAGGACAAAATGAGGAGTGAAATCCGAAAGGTGCTCTTTGGAATATGGGCCCCTTTGCCCACCTAGGCTGCAAAAAAGTGTCACACATCTGGTATCCCCGTACTCAGGAGAAGTTGAGGAATGTGTTTTGGGGTGTCTTTTTACATATACCCATGCTGGGTGAGATAAATATCTTGGTCAAATGACAACTTTGTATAAAAAAATGGGAAAAGTTGTCTTTTGCCAAGATATTTCTCTCACCCAGCATGGGTATATATAAAATGACACCCCAAAACACATTCCCCACCTTCTCCTGAGTACGGAGATACCAGATGTGTGACACTTTTTTGCAGCCTAGGTGGGCAAAGGGGCCCATATTCCAAAGAGCACCTTTCGGATTTCACAGGTAATTTTTTACAGAATTTGATTTCAAACTCCTTACCACACATTTGGGCCCCTAGAATGCCAGGGCAGTATAACTACCCCACAAGTGACCCCATTTTGGAAAGAAGAGACCCCAAGGTATTCGCTGATGGGCATAGTGAGTTCATAGAACTTTTTATTTTTTGTCACAAGTTAGTGGAATATGAGACTTTGTAAGAAAAAAAAATAAAAAAAAATAAATCATAATTTTCCGCTAACTTGTGACAAAAAATAAAAAGTTCTATGAACTCACTATGCCCATCAGCGAATACCTTAGGGTGTGTACTTTCAGAAATGGGGTCATTTGTGGGGTGTTTGTACTGTCTGGGCATTGTAGAACCTCAGGAAACATGACAGGTGCTCAGAAAGTCAGAGCTGCTTCAAAAAGCGGAAATTCACATTTTTGTACCATAGTTTGTAAACGCTATAACTTTTACCCAAACCATTTTTTTTTTACCCAAACATTTTTTTTTTATCAAAGACATGTAGAACTATAAATTTAGAGCAAAATTTCTATATGGATGTCGTTTTTTTTGCAAAATTTTACAACTGAAAGTGAAAAATGTCATTTTTTTGCAAAAAAATCGTTAAATTTCGATTAATAACAAAAAAAGTAAAAATGTCAGCAGCAATGAAATACCACCAAATGAAAGCTCTATTAGTGAGAAGAAAAGGAGGTAAAATTCATTTGGGTGGTAAGTTGCATGACCGAGCAATAAACGGTGAAAGTAGTGTAGGTCAGAAGTGTAAAAAGTGGCCTGGTCTTTCAGGGTGTTTAAGCACTGGGGGCTGAAGTGGTTAAAGTGAATTAGAGATATGTATTGAATAGTTAATCTGGAAGGTCATTATATGTCATGTATTGTAGCCCAGGATAACAGCTAGGTTTTTCGTCACTGGAGGATTCAGTTCACTTCCCTAGCCCAGTATCTAAATATCCTAGCCAAGATAGTGTGGCTTGTTGGCATACAAGCCTTGCCAGATTCCACCCCACTTCTACCCTGTTGCAGCCAATAAAGCAGCATTGTAGACTAGTGATAATCATGTTTTATTACAAATATTACAATAATCATCATGTGCCAGTGAACAGCACATCGTTTCAATATACTAACCTGATCTCATATGCTGTATATCAAAGAGGGTACCATGGCCAAGATCCTGAAGGACCAAAATAGACCAGGAAGGTAGCCTCCATGGTAACTTTGGAGTCTGTTGATAGGGGGAGCCCAACTTTACCAATACATCAGCTCCATTGACCTTAGTAAGAACCGTATGCACATAGATGAGAATTTACAGGCAGCTATTAAGGGTCACACCCTGTGGGTCTATAGAGATCTACTGTATAGGCACTGTATGGTGTTTTGTATGGTAGAATATTTTGGACATACTCTACCCTAGTGCCTATAGTACCACATCCAATAAAACACTTCATAAGGGGGTTCAAGGGTCGTGTTCTCCTTCTTGCCTAGTGGCATGAAGAGGTGCACTAGCAGGACTAGGAGTTACCTACATTATTAATAAGATAAGAATATTTCATAAGATTACAATTCCTACTGAAGTACAGATGAAGCAAAGAGGTAAATTTGTGCTTCAAAAGTATCTTTATTGTACCTTAATGATTTGCTTTCAAGCGCAGGGCTAAACTTGAGGAAGTTTAGGGGAGGATCCCATGATCTGCAAGGGATGCCCTAGCCCTGGATAGACCTTAATAAATAATGGGAAGGGGTTTTACAAAGTGGGAACTTTCACAAAGTGGCAGCTTCAAGTTTAGGAGAGGTTGTAGGTTAGGGGATAGTCAGGGGGAGTGTGAAGTCAACAATATGCTCTTACCTCTAAGAGGTTATTATATGAGGTGGGAAGCGTCATCCAAGTGAGCAGTGTTTATTAAAGACAACATTCAGTTTGAAGTGCCCTTGAATTGGCATGGTGCATCTGAAGATGGAGAGGAGGCACTGATGTTGCAAGTTAAATTATGAAGGACCTTCAAAATCTCCCAACCAATTGTTTTACAATATGACAATGATGGGGGTTGCTATGTGTATTGAAAAAAGCTCCAAGATCCTTATTTTACATATAAATGCTCCACTGACTTTTTTGCCTGGCATCACTGTTCCTATTTTGTCTGACAGCACTCTTTTTCATCTTCTGTTTTACAGGACTGTTGATTTAATATTGCATAAGTTTTCACTATGCCTGCTAGACAAAGACATGACGCCCTCCTTTATGTGTAATAAAGAGTGTATTGGAGTTCCGGTTCCTTGTAATTTTTGGCAGCCCTTTCACTTAGTGCATAGGCTTTATGAGTGTAGGAGTCCCACTACCTGAACAATTGTACCACAATGTAAATGAGGCCCTCCTTTATGTGATATACAGGTTGTATCGGAGTGCCTCTTCCTTGTAATTTTTGGCAGCACTTGCACTTTATACACAAGTAAATATACAGGAAAGAGTGTTTCCTAACAATTTTTCTCTAAAATCGATTTTAGCTTCGGTTTTGTACGTATTATTGTCAGTCTGTAAAAGTGGCGTACTACTCGACAACATCGTTCCTGGGAGTCCAAGATGCATCCAGACATCCTCCCCATGCTGTTCCCGAACCATTTGAGTGGTGTTTCCATCAATTTCTGACCTTTTCCTGTGAACCAGACACCCTCCCCTCTTCAGAGCAGAGGGGGCCTGGTTTAATGCTTGGGTTCTCCCATTGACTTCCATTCTGTAGAGCACCCAAGCATCCCGATGTGTTCTACTAAAGCACCTGAGCCCTTTGGTGCTCGATCAACACTAGTAACACCTCAACGGTATCTGGGGGATAAGGTGTAGCATTGGCGGCCACCTCAAACCCAGCCACCGCACAAGTCATGCAGCGTTTATATCATTATTTGGGAAAGTTGGGTCATGGTGGGGGTCTCTTTAAATGACTCAGACATTTCCAATTCACTCCATTGGAAATCCAGAGATAACCAGATAGTGGTATCAATGGTTATTCATTACAAACTCAGCACTGCTACATCTGTATATTTAGAAATGTTGCTTTTGTTTGTTCAGCAGCCATAACTATTCTTTTATCTATTTATTTATTTGCAACTCAGCAAAGTAAGTAGTGCTGTGCCTCATGCATAATGAATGGGAACCTCAGAACAGAGCCGGACAGTAAACTGGCATTTTCAAGGCTATTTACGGACATATGTTGTATATTGCCGGTCTTTTTTCATCCTGCCGTTTTCCTGTGTCACTGCGATCTGTAAAGCAACGAATCTCATCTAGATTGGAAACACATTTCTGTACCCGGATAAGGTCATCACTTTCTAAGTGTAATGCAATTTCAGTCATAAAATGAATGTAATCGTCTGCAGAAAAGACTTTATGCGGATTAAACTCTGCTTTTAATTTATCCTATAATTTCCCCCGTCGAATCTTACAGTAGAAATGAGGGATCTGCAGGCTCGGAGCTGGATGCGTTATTAAACTTATTTATGATTGTTATCTAATGATGAATATATTTCAAGTGAAAAAGTCTGAAATAAAAGGGAAAAATCCTATAAATATCTATGCAGCGCTGAAGGTTGCTACATACAATGGGTTTAGCAAATGATTAGATGGGAAACTACATTGAATCATCGTATCTTCAAAAGTCAAACCCATTTGTACAGTAGTCTATGAGTATAACGGAGCCTGCATTGTATTGCAGATGCTATATGAATAATGGAAGTCTCAGGACTAGTGTATTCACCTAGATGCAGGATATTATTCCGCTCTGAATCACATGTATGTAATGTATTCAAGACCTATTTGTGTAATACAGGTTGTCAGCGGGGCGTACACAGAAGCCTATATACGTGAACTGAATGCCACATTTGTCGCCAGCAGAGTTAGGCCTCTTTCACATGTCCGTGTACGCGATTACATCAGGGACAAGATGCTCTGTGATTCATCCGTGAAGAATCGGTTTGGTCCGTGTGTCATCCGTATTCCACATACACCGCTAGACTGCAAATTAATTTCCAGAGCATATTTTAGCAAAATGTGTGAAAATTAGAGATGAGCAAAGTATTGGAAAATTCGATTTGGCTGCTTCGCCAAATAAAAAAATAAAAAAGTGCTTTGTGGCAAATTACTTTGCCATCCCGTCTTTGTAACCCTCAGATGCCGCGTACTTTTTGCACCATTTCAGGTCAAATCGATTTGTTACCACGAAGCACGAGGAAATTCGGCTTTGCTGCAAATCTAATTTTCCCTGAAATTTGGCTCGAATTCCACTTCGTCGGGTTCAATTCACTCAACACTAGTGAAAATCATGGACCAAACACGGGTGGCACCTGTGTTGTATCTGTGGTTTTCACAGACCCATAGGCTATAATGTGCATGAGGGATTCGCAATCACAGAAAAAATACGGAATATTTCTGTGATATCAGCACAGAGCCACAGTCCACAGAAAACCACTGTTGTGTGAATACACACATTAAGGTCAATAGGTACAAATGCTGTCCATGGAGACCACAGAAAGCACACGTCCGTGAATCCCTGATGTGTGAAAGAGGCCTTAGGCCCCTTGCAGACGAGCGTGTCCGGATTATGTCTGGATGCGTTGCGGATGCGTTCAGTGAAAACTGCGTGATTTCGCAAACAAAGCCATTCAGTTTTGTTTGCGATCACGTTCAGTTGTTCAGTTTTTATCGTGCGGGTGCAATGCGATTTACTGCGCTTTGCACGCGCGTGATAAAAAACGGAATGTTTACAAACAACATCTCTCAGCAACCATCCATGAAAATCGCATTGCATCCGCACTTGCTTGCGGATGCGATGCGATTTTTCACGCAGCCCCATTCATTTCTATGGGGCCTGCGTTGCGTGAAAATCGCAGAATATAGAACATGCTGCGATTTTCACGCAATGCAAAAGTGATGCGTGAAAACCAACCGCTCATGTACACAGCCCCATTTAAATGAATGGATCCGGATTCCGTGCGGGGGCACAATGCGTTCGCATCACGCATTGCACCCGTGCGGAATTCTCGCTCGTGTGAAAGGGGCCTTTGTGTCCTCACTAGTGCTAGCCACAGCAATACCAGCAATATGTCAGCTAGACAGCCCAGACACCACTAGTTAAAGGGGGTGTCCCATGATTTAATGTAGAAAACGAAAATCTGATATCTTATAGTCCATGACAGCCGTTTCGAACAAACTGAGAACCAGTCCTGTACCACAGATGGTTGCTGAGATCTCCCCATTCTTTACTCCAGTACCTCTGCTGCATTTATTTCAGGCTGGCGGCTCAGGAGGCATGTCCTTTCTCAGGGGGTGTGACCTTTCTACTGCAGCTGGAAGGATGGAACTGAGCATGTGCTTTTATCTCAGCAGGATAGAGAAATTAGAAAAACAGCAAACAGCAGGTGGCGCTATGCAGATAGATTTCAGTGAACTGCTCAATGGCTTTATTACATTTTTTATTGCAACTACAAAAGTATTCAGATCCAGCTGCTGGTTTGAAAAATGTAGAATATTTTTTGTGGGAGAACTCCATTAACGGCATTTCTACAGTGCCAGCTAAAGTATATATTTTACTATCCAGAACTCCCATACAGTGCAGGCTATAGAATACAAGCCACATAGTCTCTAAAGAGCACTAGCTATGGAGTAAATGGTATAACTGTAACCATGTCTGATATACAAAGTGCCAAGCCATATTATATGCCGCTTGGGGAAGCCTGTGAGGTTATCAGATATTATGTGCACCTGGCAAGAATGTATTGTAGCCATGGTGAAATGAATAGCAGCAATGTCACAGGTAGCCTGGCACCTCTGTAGAGTAATAGACCTTGGACAAGATGTTGAGGGTCCCGAGCAGAAGGCCTGCACTTAGTGAACGGCAAGGGTTCCAGTAGGACATGCACTGTAAATAAATGGTAGTATTGGTGTCAGAAATGGCCTAACTGCCTGGTAAATGTGGTAGTAGCTAGGCTGAGTCAGTGGTCAGCATGAGGGTCCCTGTGGAAGCTAGCACGTCCCTAAAGGGGATAAATAGATGTGGAGCCAGACCTTGCGGAAAGAAGCAGGAGAATGATAAAGACATACAGCGCATAGCACTAGTGTGAGCTGGAGGAAGCTGTAGATTCCTGGGTGCAGTTAGCATCTTCATCACTGTCGTCTTGAGGAGACTCCAGCCATAGTGTAGACACCAAGGGAATTTGGGTGCATCACAAGCCAAGGATGTGAGTAAGTTGACAGAGCTTAGCAGAATGGGACAGGGCCATCACAGCCCAACACATTTACAAACATTTAGGCCTGGCCTCTTAATTAGTTAACCTCATCTTACTCCGAAAGCCTCTTTGGCCGGTGAAATGCCAGTCTTTAGTAAATGATCTCCATTTCTCTGTACTACACTCAAGTCAGCCTGTTAAGGTGGCTACTTTCATAACTCCAAAAAGGAGGACATCATTCCCAGGACAGTGGGGCATGACGCACAACACACGGGATGGAAACCTTAATAAACCATAAACTTGGCACCCACTTGCGATATTTAACTCCATTTCTTGCTGCCTCTGAGAGTTCCCTATGTGGCCAGAAACCACCGTCTGTTAGGTTTACACAGATCCGAAGTCCTGCCTTGAGACTATCTACCCGATGACATTTTCTCCAGTTTTCAACAGGCCACCACTCTGTCGCCAATACACCTTCAAATTGCCCCCAATGTGCCACCACTTTGCCCCTCTAAATGCCACCACTCTACCCCTCTAAATGCCACAAGTCTCCCCCCAATGTGCCTCCTGACACCCCCACAGTATCAGCCTCTCATACAGTGCATACCCCCACATTATCCACCCTCTCACAGTGAATCCCCTCAATATCAGTCCCTAATACACATCTGCATCCCCCACAATAGCAGTTTCTCATCTCATATTCTAGGCAGGGCCGGTTCTAGGTGAAATGGGGCCCTGAGGCGAAAAACAATAAGGCCCCCCCCACTCCCCCCATGACACTTGATGACTTTTACAGAAGAAACTGTATATTGTGGGGTACAGTGTATGCTATATGTGTATAACATAAACATATTTAACATGAAAACTTACAGTTACTTGGCTTGGCCCTTGGGGATCTCGGACACCACTTCAACACTTTGGACGGGGCCTCGTGGAGCTGATGTTGTGTTTTATCCTAATGAGAGACATTTCATAATAAGGATTTGGAGAAGGGGCAGAGGGATATCAGAGCAGGGAGAGCTGGTGCTGCTACTAGGGGGTCATATCATGGGGGAGTAATAAAGCCCACCATAATGCCCCCCCAGTAGAAATAATTTTCCTTATAATGTGACAGTGCATAAAATACCCCCTTGTAATGCCCCCAGTTGAGCTAATGTCCCCATAGTGCCCACATAATGTGCCAGTATAAAATACCCCTATATAGTGCCCCCAGTAAATTCTCCCAGAGTGCTCCTCTCCCCCCTCCCTCCTAGTGCCCCCCATAATGTACCAGTATAAAATGCCCCATATATAGTGCCCCAGTAGATGCCCTCAGTGTCCCCCATAATTTGTAAGTATAAAATACCCCTTCTAAGTGCCCCCATAGATGACCCCATAGTACTCCTCTCCCCCCTTCCCCATAGTACCCACCATAAGGTGTCCCAGTATAAAATGCCCCTATACAGAGCGCCCATATAAAATAACCGTTCTTTGTGGCCTCAGTAGAGGCCCCTATAGTGCCCACTAATAATGTGCCAGTAAGAAGTGCCCCCAATGTGCCAGTAATAAGTGCCTCCAATAATGTGCCAGTAATAAGTGCCCTTATAGATGCCCCCCAATCATGTACCAGTAATAAGAGCCCCCCCACCATGATGTGTCAGTAACAAGAGCCCCCCCATATCATGTGCCAGTAGCCAGAGGACCCCCCATCATGTGCCAGTAGCCAGAGCCCCCCCATATCATGTGCCAGTAGCCCCCATCATGTGCCAGTAGCCAGAGCCCCCCCCCTATATCATGTGCCAGTAGCCATAGCCCCACCTATATCATGTGCCAGTAGCCAGAGCCCCCTCTATATCATGTGCCAGTAGCCAGAGCCCCCCTATCATGTGCCAGTAGCCAGAGGCCCCCCTATCATGTGCCAGTAGCCTGAGCCCCCATCAACATGTGCCAGTAGCCTGAGCCCCCCCTATCATGTGCCAGTAGCCATAGGGCCCCCCTATCATGTATCAGTAGCCATAGCCCCCCTATCATGTACCAGTAGCCATAGCCCCCCCGATCATGTGCCAGTAGCCTGAGCCCCCCATCATGTGCCAGTAGCCAGAGCCCCCCATATCATGTGCCAGTAGCCCCCCATCATGTGCCAGTAGCCATAGCCCCCCCTATATCATGTGCCAGTAGCCAGAGCCCCCCCTATACCAGTAGCCAGAGCCCCTCTATATCATGTGCCAGTAGCCAGAGCCCCCCTATCATGTGCCAGTAGCCAGAGCCCCCCCCCCCCCCGATCATGTGCCAGTAGCCTGAGCCCCCCCATCAACATGTGCCAGTACCCAGAGCCCCCCCTATCATGTACCAGTAGCCATAGCCCCCCCTATCATGTGCCAGTAGTCTGAGCCCCCATCATGTGCCAGTAGCCAGAGCCCCCCCATATCATGTGCCAGTAGCCAGAGTCCCCCCTATACCAGTAGCCAGAGCCCCCCCTATATCATGTGCCAGTAGCCAGAGCCCCCCTATACCAGTAGCCAGAGCCCCCCCTATATCATGTGCCAGTAGCCAGAGCCCCCTCTATATCATGTGCCAGTAGCCAGAGCCCCCCTATCATGTGCCAGTAGCCAGAGGCCCCCCTATCATGTGCCAGTAGCCTGAGCCCCCCCCCATCAACATGTGCAAGTAGTCGGAGCCCCCCTATCATGTACCAGTAGCCATAGCCCACCCGATCATGTGCCAGTAGCCAGAGCCCCCCCATATCATGTGCCATTAGCCCCCCATCATGTGCCAGTAGCCAGAGCCCCCCCTATATCATGTGCCAGTAGCCAGAGCCCCCCCTATACCAGTAGCCAGAGCCCCCCTATATCATGTGGCAGTAGCCAGAGCCCCCTCTATATCATTTGCCAGTAGCCAGAGCCCCCCCATCATGTGCCAGTAGCCAGAGGCCCCCCTATCATGTGCCAGTAGCCAGAGCCCCCCTATCATGTGCCAGTAGCCATAACCCCCCTATCATGTACCAGTAGCCATAGCCCCCCGATCATGTGCCAGTAGCCAGAGGACCCCCCATCATGTGCCAGTAGCCATAGCCCCCCATATCATGTGCAAGTAGCGCCCCTATCATGTGCCAGTAGCCAGAGCCCCCCTATATAATGTGCCAGTAGCCAGAGCCCCCCCTATATCATGTGCCAGTAGCCAGAGCCCCCTCTATATCATGTGCCAGTAGCCAGAGCCCCCCTATCATGTACCAGTAGCCATAACCACTCTATCATGTACCAGTAGCCATAGCCCCCCCGATCATGTGCCAGTAGCCAGAGGACCCCCCATCATGTGCCAGTAGCCAGAGCCCCCCCCATCAACATGTGCAAGTAGTCGGAGCCCCCCTATCATGTACCAGTAGCCATAGCCCACCCGATCATGTGCCAGTAGCCAGAGCCCCCCCATATCATGTGCCATTAGCCCCCCATCATGTGCCAGTAGCCAGAGCCCCCCCTATATCATGTGCCAGTAGCCAGAACCCCCCCTATACCAGTAGCCAGAGCCCCCCTATATCATGTGGCAGTAGCCAGAGCCCCCTCTATATCATTTGCCAGTAGCCAGAGCCCCCCCATCATGTGCCAGTAGCCAGAGGCCCCCCTATCATGTGCCAGTAGCCTGAGCCCCCCATCATCATGTGCCAGTAGCCAGAGCCCCCCTATCATGTGCCAGTAGCCATAGCCCCCCTATCATGTACCAGTAGCCATAGCCCCCCGATCATGTGCCAGTAGCCAGAGGACCCCCCATCATGTGCCAGTAGCCATAGCCCCCCATATCATGTGCAAGTAGCGCCCCTATCATGTGCCAGTAGCCAGAGCCCCCCTATATAATGTGCCAGTAGCCAGAGCCCCCCCTATATCATGTGCCAGTAGCCAGAGCCCCCTCTATATCATGTGCCAGTAGCCAGAGCCCCCCCTATCATGTGCCAGTAGCCAGAGGCCCCCTATCATGTGCCAGTAGCCTGAGCCCCCCCCCCCCCATCAACATGTGCCAGTAGCCAGAGCCCCCCTATCATGTACCAGTAGCCATAACCACTCTATCATGTACCAGTAGCCATAGCCCCCCCGATCATGTGCCAGTAGCCAGAGGACCCCCCATCATGTGCCAGTAGCCAAAGCCCCCCCATATCATGTGCCAGTAGCTCCCCCTAGCATGTGCCAGTAGCCAGAGCCCCCCTATATCATGTGCCAGTAGCCAGAGCCCCCCTATATCATGTGCCAGTAGCCAGAGCCCCCCTATCATGTGCCAGTAGCCAGAGCCCCCCCTATCATGTGCCAGTAGCCAGAGCCCCCCTATCATGTGCCAGTAGCCAGAGGCCCCCTATCATGTGCCAGTAGCCTGAGCCCCCCCATCAACATGTGCCAGTAGCCAGATGTAGTGCCTGCAGCCTTTCAGAGGAAGGGGAAGGGACACACCTCTCCCTCCCCTGCCCTGCTGCACAGCCATCTGTATCGCTGTCCTGAGGATGGCGATGCAGATGACTGGAGATGAGTGCCGCTGCCCCCACGAAAATATAGTTAGTTGCGAGCCGGCGTGGGGGGGCCCCTAAGGACTCGGGGGCCCGGAGGCAATTGCCCCCCTTGACAATATGGAATCGCCGGCCCTGGTGCTAGGACCCCTCTTTCTCCAGACTTCTACTTACTGCGCATGTGCCCGGCCCAAGCTGCTTCTCTCACTCTCAGTGCTCAATCAGACGGCCATATCCTGGCCGCAAAAATGCAGATCCGTTTTTTCATTCCGCAGTTTTGCGGACCCTTAGACTTCAATGGGGCCACATCCTGATTTTTACTGACAAGCATAGGACGTTTTATTTCATTTGCAGAGCCATAGAACAGAAGAAAAGGGACCCATAGGAGTAAATAGGTCTGCATCTAATCGGCAAAAAAACTGATCCGCATTTTTGCGTACAGCATACGGCCGTCTGAATGAGCCCTCAGTCAGTAGAGATATATCCTGCTCTGTAACTGGCTGAGCGATGGCGCCGGCTATTCATTTTCTGCTGGATCGGTTCAGGGGTCTGTAAATTGCTTGTATCACACTCAGTCAGTGTGGTAGTGCATAGAGACCACGCGGCTCCATTCTAGGCCACCATATGACCTCTGTGTGCTACCAGTAGCCTGAATCCTACTTATACTTTCTTCCTTGCTCATATATTTTGAGTGCAATTTCTTAGAGAACCTTCCACCCTCCATGTCTATTGGCGGATAATATTATGTTGATCAGACAAGTAGCAGCTGATGGGAGCCAGTACATTGTTCACTATGAATTGCTGAAAATATGTGCTCTGGTTGTCTATGTTTTACCCGGCATGACATAAATTTCTGAATAGCGAGACTATGCTCATGGCCCTGTCATTAAATAAAACAAGAAGCGCTGCTTCATTATCAACCTTTCCTAGAATGATGCCTGAGCATCCATTGAGGTCATTTTCTCATCATTCATCACAGCTGTCTGCAGGAGCTCAATTCCAGATCTGGAAGTTCAGTAAAGCCTATTGTGAGGCAGACAAAACACTTATTATATCTACTGTACATACTGCATGTGAAGCTTCCGGATTTGAAGCATTGCGATGAATTTTAAACAGCTGGATGCGCCATATGTTATTCTGGACATGCTTAGCTGCTCCGGCTCATGCGTGTATTATCAAAAGATGAAGGGTATCTCACCATCAGAGCACTTTAGACAATCTGTCAGTGTAGGTACCCACCCTATTGAGAAGAATGGTAATGCCCAGATGTTAATTGTTTAAAGGTGTTATCCAACACCTATAATGCTTCCCCAAAATGCCCCTCATATAGATGGTACTTACCCCAGCACCCGCATCGCTCCTGATGCCCACATTGGCACTGCTGCATCTCCCCACTGTGCAGATCAAAACATCCCAAAATGCCCGGGCCCCTCATATAGGTGGTACTTATCCCGACACCCACATCGCTCCATAAATAACAACATAAATTAATTCTGATGAGGGAGGTCCTCGAAGCACCAAAGTTTATTTCCCCAAAAAACCAAACATGGCACTTTCATCTTGCCTCCAGCCGTAGAACGCCAGCTCGGAGACATCAATTGATGGACGCCTCTCACTACCAACCAACTGCCCCACCATGAGAGTCCAGCCCCACCATTGAGCCCCTCCTATTCTCTATTACTATCAATACCACCACACTTCAAGGACCTCCCACCACCAACAACGCGCAACTTGACCCCCTTTTCCCTCAAGATTCTGCCTCCCTCCACAACCCTAATGCCCTCTCAATCCCTCCCTGAAGCCCCAAGGACCATAAGTCTATGCCCGCGGCATTAAAGTGAACCCCGTCCATCCTCCAAAATTCACCAACACCCAACTCCAGTTTGGCATGTCTAACCGCCACTGCCCCATTCCTGGCCAGGAACTTACCAATCGTCCTATTAACCTTAATTCTTGCCTTATTCAGGCGATCTACTGAAAATGCCTCCCGCCACACCCGAAAAGGCACAATGTCAGACCATACAGCCCACAATCACAACAAATCGAACTTTATATCCCTTATCAATTCCCTAAACGGCCTAACACCCAAATCACTACCCCCAATGTGAAGTACTAAAACATCAGGGGACCTGTCCATCGTGCAAAATGATGTACCTCCCTTAAAACGCCACCCCACAACATACCTCTGGACCCGAGCCACTGCACGACAGCTACATCCCTCTTAAACCCCAATTGCCGCCCATTCGGCTGGACATTCGCCCTCAAAGCACCCCAAAAAATGAATGAGCGCCTGAGAATCCAGACTAACGCCAGGGAAACCCCCTGAAACAAAGCAAAAAATACAAACACAATGTTAAACTAAGACGACCCTTCTCTTACAACCTCCCTAACCGCCTTTACTACCGAAACCAAACTTATTCCCACCTACCAATCATTTTTATCTCCTAAACTCTTTGCCTCTGTAGCCGCCCCAATCCTAAACGAGTGCCCTGTATAATCCCCCGGATCAGTACCCAAACCTCTTAAGCAAAGCTTAAAAACAGCTAAGAACTGAAACCGCGACAAGAATGACCCATCTTCATGCTTAAGTAGAGGACCACCCTCCAAACGTGATACTAACCTGTATTCTTGCAGACACCTAACCGGGCATAACAGACACCCTGGAACAGCAAACAGCAGGACACTACTCCCTCTACCTTCCTTATCAGACAACCAAATCCTAACCACCACCCTATCTTGGTAAAGAAAACCCTGTAACTTAAACCCAAATGCTAAACCTGCTACCCATTTATTTATCTGTGCCACTGACCAGCCTTCCTCCTTTACATGACCCAAAAATAACAATAGCGGGATATCCCCATCATCCACTCAGGCTCCCAGCTCACTACACCACTGTTCCCAATCATGCCACGCTTTGCCATAAGCAGCCCACGTACCCGCACTCATTGTTGCCTGCAGCAGCCCCTCTATTATACCTCCAAGAGCTCCCACAGGGACTCTGGACAAGCCAGCCCCTCAATATCTGCTTCTTGTGACAGGTGACAAAACCGCTCCTACTGCGAATGAGAAAGGGGATACACAAAGCAATTAGACGTCCCAGGCACATGAACTACCACAACCTACGCATTAAGCGACAAACATACTAAAACTAGATGCTGCAATAATCGCTCTACTGGAGGCGACTGTTGATCACCTGCACCACCCCCAGATTATCGCAATTTGTATTCCTAAACTTCTCCCCCCACAAAACCACTGCAAGCAAAAAAGGAAAAAGCTCCAATAGAGCTAAGTTCTGTAACCATCCCCTCAACACCCAGGACTCCAGCCAACAATCAGCGCACCACTGCCCATGACAATACACCCCAAAACCAACCCCCACCCCGTTGCATCCGAAAACAACTCAAAATCAAAGTTATCCACAGCCTCCCCCAAACTAACACTCTTCCATTGAGCTTTTTCAGAAAACGAGCCCATACCTCTTGATCCCCCCTCAATTCCTTACCTAGCCGAATGAAATTATGGGAGGCCAAAACACCTGCAATAGCTGCTGCCAAACGACGACAAAAAATCCAGCCAGTTGGCATAATACGACATGCGAAATGGAGCTTTCCCAAAAGAGATTGTAAATACCGCAACTGAATTTTTTGTGATCTTCTAGCCCTGTCTACCTCGACTCTTAAATCTTGCACCTTCTCATACGGTAGCCGGCACTCCATTTTCTCAATATTAATAACTATCCCCAAGAAGCTCAATTCCGTCGGATGACCCACCGTCTTTTTGTCCGCTAACGGCACCCCGAACAACAAAAAATTTGATTGCAACATATTTAACAACAATGAACAAACCCGCGATCCTGCTGGACCCAAACAAAGAAAATCATCCAAGCAATGGATAATGGATGAACAACTGGAAACCTCCGCCACAACCCATTCTAGGAAAGAACTAAATGCTTCAAAATATGCGCACGACACAGAGCAACTCTCGGGCAAGCACCTGTCTACAAAATAACCCCCATCCAAAAAACAACTTAAAAAGTGCAAACTATCTGGATTCACCGGCAGAAGGTGAAAAGCCGTCTCAATGTCCGTTTTTGTCAATAACGTCCCAGCGCCTAACGTTCGCACCCAAGCCACAGCCGCATCAAATGGAGTGTAAACCACCGAACAAAGTTCCGGATCAATGCTTTCATTGACCAACGCCCCTTTTGGAAAAGACAAATGGTGAATGAGCTGAAACTTGTTCGGCTCTTTCTTTGCACTACCCCCAATGGCAAAACCCTTAAATTGACCAGCGGTGGTTCCAAAAATGGGCCATCTATACGACCGAATGCAACCTCCTTGGCCAATTTCTCAGACACTACCTCCGGATGCTCAAGCGCCGAGCGCAAATTTTACCGCACTACAACCACTGGCAACGGCGTCGACAGAATACTAAAACTCCAAGTAAACCCCCTTCTCAAAAACTCTGCCGCTTCATGATCTTTTCCACCCGCACTGGAGTCAGTCCCTTTTGCAGCGGCATCACCTCCCTTTGACCTTTATTTGACCATTTCCTTTGAAGCAACGATTGGCCCCGTGATTACCGCCACATGAGCACTCATGTTTGAATTTGCATTTTGCCCCGGACTTGCAACCTCCTTTATTGAATAAAAAGCACAAACCCTTGGCCGATGCTGCTGCAAAACTTGACTGACCCGACCCTCCTGACTCCCCCTGAATGGACTGCCCCGGCCGCACCTTCATCCTCAACCAAAGCCCAATATCCTTGTGGTCCCATCGTATATTAGGGCATACCGCCTTCCTCTGCCTAAATAGTTCATCGTAACGGAGCCAACCTGTCCCCCCATATATCCAATACGCCTCTCCGATCGCATCTAAATAGCAAAAAAGCGACGAACAGCACTCCGGTGTCTTTCCCCCAATCACACTTGCTAAAATAGCAAATGCCTGGAGCCAATTAGAAAAAGTGTGTGGAATCAACCGATATCGGCACTTTTCTTCTTCCTCCTTTTTTCCTCCATCCTTTTTACTCCTATCTAAATTAAAGCGCTCAAGGGGAAGTAATGAGAAAATTTCAACATACTCCCCCTTCCATATACGCTCACGTACGTCCTGCTTCAAATGCGCCCTCAACCGGCCCTCAAAGTATACGTATACCTCCCCCTTTGCCGCATCATCCACCCTGGGTCTATCATCCTCACCCCCGGCTTGCGTCTGGACCGACACCGATCCCCCTACCCGACCAGAAGAACTTCATGCTGCCCCGCTAACCCCAGGGCCAAACCCACACGCCGGTAGTGAGATAACCCTGATGCCCCCAAACCCAATACGCACCCAGCTAAACTACTTAACAGCTGCCCTAATCCTCTACCCAATACCCCTTGGCGCCCACCAGCCACGACTCCCCCTGGGCACCTAATTAGCAAACTAAGTGGCCCCAAATTTATCTCACCTGGCTGCCCGGGCATTGTAAACCCCACAGCCAATGGTCCTGCTTCCTGGCGCTCATCACGGGATGGTAGTTCCACTTCCCTCCGTCCTACAACCAAATTTTCACAGAAGGACTGCATCCCAGCCTCCTCCATGCTGGATGCACTCCACGACGGCCAAATTTCTTCATTTTCTGCTTGGGGGCGGGGCCAAAACCATGCTGCCCATCATTCTGCTGAGGCCTGTGCACTCCCGTAGCCTCACAGTGCACAGCCTTAGGCCTATTGCACACGACCGTATGGCTTTTTCAGTGTTTTGCGGTCCGTTTTTCACTGATCCGTTGTTCCATTTTTTGTTTCCGTTGTGTTTCCGTTTCTGTTCCGTTTTTCCATTCCGTTTTTCCGTATGGCATATACAGTATACAGTAATTACATAGATAAAATTGGGCTGGGCATAACATTTTCAATAGATGTTTCAGCAAAAAAGGAACGGAAACGGAAGACATACGGATGCATTTCCGTATGTGTTCCGTTTTTTTTGCGGACCCATTGACTTGAATGGAGCCATGGAACGTGATTTGTGGGCAATAATAGGACATGTTCTATGTTAGAACGGAACGGAAAAACAGAAATACGGAAACGGAATGCATACAGAGTACATTCCGTTTTTTTTGCGGAACCATTGAAATGAATGGCAGAGAAAAAAAAAGGGGGTCAGTCAGCACATCCCAAAGCGCAGGGGCACGTTGCTATGGCTGAGAACAAGACTGTAAAACAAAACAAGCAATGCAACAGCTCACTGCAAACCAAATAAAGTACAAAATTGCATCATAATTGCAAATGCTAAACTAATAAGTTAGAGATACTTGGCAAATCGTTTTGTACAAAATTATTTGAGCCCGTCTGCCGCACGTCAAGGCAATCTCTAGTTAGGCTACTTTCACACTAGCTTTCGGGGCTCCGCTTGTGAGTTCCGTTTGAAGGCTCTCACAAGCGGCCCCGAACTGATCCGTCCAGCCCTAATGCATTCTGAGTGGATGCGGATCCGCTCAGAATGCATCAGTCTGGCTCCGTTTGTCCTCCGCTCAGCAGGCGGACACCTGAACGCAGCTTGCAGCGTTCGGGTGTCCGCCTGGCTGTGCGGAGGCAAACGGATCCGTCCAGACTTACAATGTAAGTCAATGGGGACGGATCCGTTTGAAGTTGACACAGTATGGCTCAATTTTCAAACGGATCCGTCCCCCATTGACTTTCAATGTAAAGTCAAAACGGATCCGTTTGCATTATCATGGTAATGCAAACGGATCCGTTCTGAACGGATCTAAGCGTTTGCATATAGGTGCGGATCCATCTGTGCAGATACCAGACGGATCCGCACCTAAACGCAGGTGTGAAAGTAGCCTTAGACGGGTTCCTAACACTAAATATACCTGTTATGTGCCATAGCGGCTATCATATAATTCAGAAAGTGCAGGTTCCACTTACATGCTGGATCCGCCTGAATTTCTGTCATTTTCGGTGCCAATACGACTTGGCTGGAGTCTTTGAATTTATTGTTAAAGGGGTGGGAACCCTACTCCAGCAAAAACATCCACCGAGTGCTGCAAGGGCTCTGCTTGTATATGTTATTGCTGAACTGTGATGATACTGACCCTGTACATCTTAGGCTTCATTTACCAAGGACTGTCTTTGTTGCCCCTAGCAACCAATCAGAGCTCGGCTTTCATTTCTTTAACTGCTCTACAAAAATTAAAGCTACTTTCTGATTGGTTGCCATGGGCAATGAAGGAAGTCTTACTGTCAAGGGGGGGTACGACTATGTTATTATTTATTGTATGTAATCCCCTAATATTACATATTCAGTATAATACAAATGTATATATTTAGACCAGGCATTGTTAGGCCAATGTAGGTACAAAATGGGACATGCACCTAAATTTGCAACTTTCCGACGCCATAAAACTGGTGTAGACGATTGATTCATTTAGCCTACAGCATTCACCTGGACCCTCGGCGTCACCAGCGACTGTTCTCATTTCATAATGAATTTCATTTTAAGTGTTATTTCCATTTGGGACATTTATGACATATCCATAGGACGATGCCCCCAAAGTGTACAGACAGCAAGTCATGCATGTGCGGACTCCCTTCATTCACTGCTATGCAACTTCCGAAAATAGCTGAGTGCTGGTTTGGCTATTTTCAGGAGTCCCATAGTGGTAAATGGAGGGGTGGCCGCGTTTGTGCTGCTTGTTCTCCATTTGCAGCTATGAGACGTCCTAAAACATGTGAGCATACTTGCCATTTTTGGAACTCCCATAGCAATGAATGGAGAGGATGCCACGCATGTGCAATGTGCTCTCCGTTGACTTCGGACCCCTGTACTGGACATATGAGCAGGTCCCAAAGGTGGGACTCGTACCCATCGGTCATTTATGGCACATCCTATCAATATATACCATATTTGTCCCAGATTGGAATACCCCTTTAACCTACTCCCTGAGAAAATCAAGCACACACCCCTGAAACTAAAGAAGGCACAATAAAGACACAGAATAAAGACACAGAACACATTAATTGGGGAATAAATGGCCAAATTGTTTATTTAAAATGTTAAAAATGGCACACCCCCGACTCACGGAGAGTCACCCTCCAGCACTCAGGAGAGGAAAACCCCCTGTGGAGGAAACCTCTAGGGAACCATGGCTGGAGAGCTGCCCTTCCCTTGGGCTTAGAGGGTAATGCCACTATGTGTGTCACGGATGGTGTACAGGAAACAAGATGATACAAATAAAAAATGATGACTCACTGGATCCACAACTAAGGAACATAAAGGGAGACCCCTGCAATCGACCTGCCGCTCTCCCTTAATGCTCAGCCTATGCGACCACTCTAAAGGTGAATGGGCGCATATCCACGTACCTCGGCTATCTTAACCTGAAGGCCCTACAATATGGGGGGGAAACGACCACCGGCTCCCTACACAGACACGGAGGGAGTCAGGGTCACCTGGATCCAGACAACAGAAAATCATAAATACAAAACAGCACTTATCTGAAGACGACTGGGAGCTGGGAGCTGGGAGCTGGGAGCTGGGAGCTGAAGTCAGCATGCACACTCATTCCAGGAAGTAGTATCAGCCACACCCAACTACCTTATGGGGGAGAATATAAAGGGAGGTAATGAGTCTGACTGCATGACAGCTGAGATAGCCTAACGAGGTGAGGAACAGAAACCAAAACAAAGAAACTCAAGGGGGAGGATCTGAACGGCTCCTGTCAGAGCCTCTCAGCTGTCTGCTTGTGACAGTACCCCTCCCTCTAGGAGTGGACTCCGGACACTCAGGGCCCACCTTCTCAGGATGGGACCTATGGAAAGCCCTGATGAGGCGAGAGGCCTTAATGTCCGTCACTGGGAGCCACATCCTCTCCTCAGGACCATAACCCTCCCAATGAACGAGGTACTGGAGGGAACCGCGGACAAGACGAGAATCCACAATCCTAGAGACCTGAAATTCAAGATTCCCATCAACCATAATCGGAGGAGGAGGCAAAGGTGAAGGTACAATAGGTTGAACATAAGGTTTCAATAAGGACTTATGGAAAACATTATGGATCTTCCAAGTCTGAGGAAGATCAAGACGGTAGGCAACAGGATTGATGACAGACAGGATCTTGTAAGGCCCAATAAACCTAGGACCCAACTTCCAGGAGGGAACCTTCAATTTGATATTCTTGGTAGACAGCCACACCAAATCACCAACATTCAGGTCCGGACCAGGCATACGTCTCTTATCCGCCACACGCTTATATCTCTCACTCATATTCTTTAGATTATCCTGAATATTTTGCCAAATAGATGACAAAGACGAGGAGAATCTGTCCTCATCAGGCAAACCAGAAGAGCCCTCTCCAGAGAAAGTCCCAAACTGCGGATGAAACCCATATGCACCAAAAAATGGTGACTTATCAGAGGACTCCTGACGACGGTTATTTAAAGCAAACTCAGCAAGGGACAAAAACGAACACCAATCCTCCTGATTCTCCGCCACAAAACAGCGCAGATATGTCTCCAGATTCTGATTGACACGCTCTGTCTGGCCATTCGACTGCGGATGGAAAGCAGAAGAGAATGACAAGCGAACCCCCAAGCGAGAACAGAAAGCCTTCCAGAATCTGGAAACAAACTGCGTGCCCCTATCAGAGACTATGTCAGAAGGAATCCCATGCAATTTGACAATGTGGTCAACAAATGCCTGCGCCAGCGTCTTAGCATTGGGCAAACCGGGAAAAGGGATAAAGTGCACCATTTTGCTAAAACGGTCCACCACCACCAGAATCACAGACTTCCCCGAGGAACGAGGCAAGTCCGTTATGAAGTCCATGGACAGATGTGTCCAAGGACGGGAAGGAATGGGCAAAGGAAGGAGAGGACCTGATGGCCGTGAGTGAGGGACCTTGGCACGAGCGCAAGTCTCGCAAGCTGCCACAAAACCCTCAACTGACTTACGAAGCGCAGGCCACCAGAATCTCCGAGCAATGAGATCCAGTGTGGCTCTTGTCCCCGGGTGCCCAGCAAGGACCGTATCATGGTGTTCTTTAAAAATCTTGTGTCTCAAAGCGAGAGGCACAAACAACCTCCCAGGAGGACAAAGATCAGGAGCTTCTGACTGGGCTGCCTGCACCTCTGCCTCCAATTCAGGAAAAAGAGCAGAGACCACCACACCTTCAGCTAAAATGGGACCCGGGTCTTCAAAATTCCCACCTCCCGGGAAACAACGTGACAGGGCATCTGCCTTCACATTCTTAACCCCAGGGCGGAACGTAACAACAAAATTAAACCTTGAAAAGAACAAAGACCATCTGGCCTGTCTCGGGTTCAGACGCTTGGCTGACTCCAAGTAGGCCAGATTTTTATGGTCAGTAAACACG
This sequence comes from Bufo bufo, assembly GCF_905171765.1. Lineage (NCBI taxonomy): Eukaryota > Metazoa > Chordata > Amphibia > Anura > Bufonidae > Bufo > Bufo bufo. The sequence continues at coordinate 66,591,041 of NC_053391.1, read as the reverse complement.
GTAATAGGGTGTCTGGCTCCCTCTAGCCAATGGCGCCATTCCTCAAAAGCCAACTTGATGGCCAACAATTCCCTATCTCCCACATCATAATTTCTCTCTGCGGAGGAGAGCTTCTTTGAGAAAAAGGCACACGGTTGCCATTTGGCAGGAGAGGAACCCTGAGACAAGACCGCCCCCACCCCCACCTCAGAAGCATCAACCTCAACTATGAAGGGTAAGGAAACATCAGGTTGTACTAGGATGGGAGCGGAAGCAAAACTCTCCTTGATATCAGAAAAAGCCTTACGCGCCTCTACCGACCAGGAAGAGAAATCTACCCCCTTTCTGGTCATATCCGTGAGTGGTTTAACAACAGAGGAATAATTCAAAATAAATTTCCTGTAATAATTAGCAAAGCCCAAAAAACGCATCAGCGCCTTCTGATTCTCAGGAAGCTCCCACTCAAGCACAGCGCGGACCTTCTCGGGGTCCATGCGAAAACCAGAAGCGGAGACAAGAAACCCCAGAAATTGGATCTCTGGAACCGCAAACACACATTTTTCCAGTTTCGCGTATAATTTATTCTCCCGCAGGATGAGTAAGACCTGACATAAGTGTTCCTTATGAGTTTTGAAATCAGGAGAAAAAATCAAAATGTCATCCAAATACACTAATACAAATTTTCCCATTAAATGATAAAAAATGCTGTTGACGAAATGCTGAAAAACGGCTGGGGCATTCATCAAACCAAAAGGCATAACCAAATTCTCAAAATGGCCCTCAGGGGTATTGAAAGCCGTCTTCCATTCGTCTCCTTCTCTGACCCTAACCAGGTTGTATGCCCCTCTTAGGTCTAATTTGGAAAAGACTTTCGCCCCAACAACCTGGTTAAACAAATCTGGGATTAAAGGAAGCGGATACGGATCACGAATAGTGATACTGTTCAGCTCCCTGAAATCCAGACAAGGTCTTAAAGAACCATCTTTTTTCTTAACAAAGAAAAAACCAGCGGCAACAGGTGACTTTGAGGGTCGTATGTGTCCTTTTCTCAGACTCTCAGAGATATAAGCACGCATAGCGACCCTCTCAGGTTGGGAAAGATTGTATAAACGAGATTTAGGCAGCTTGGCACCTGGGATGAGATCAATAGGGCAATCATACTCCCTGTGTGGAGGCAAATCCTGAACTCCACTCTCAGAGAAAACATCCAAAAATTCAGAGAGGAAAGGTGGTACAGTTTTAGTAGAAACCTCAGAAATAGATGTTATGAGGCAATTCTCTCTGCAAAAGTCACTCCAACCATTTATTTGCCTCGCTGGCCAATCAATGGTGGGGTTATGTTTAGAGAGCCAGGGTAGCCCCAACACTAGAGGAGTAGGCAAACCGCTAAGGACGAAACATGACACATCCTCAACATGAGTATCATTCACAATTAAACGGATATTGTGAACTATGCCCTTTAATGATTTCTGAGAAAGTGGAGCTGAATCAATAGAAAAAACAGGAATATTTTTTCGCAAAGTGCAAACCTGGAAACCATGAGTTATTGCAAATTGGTTATCAATGAGGTTGACAGCTGCTCCACTATCCACAAAAATCTCACAAAAAATGCTCTTGCTCTCTAGCGCCACCCTAGCAGGCAGGACAAAACGGGAACTACAAGCAAAAGACAATTCTTCAATTTCCGCCTCAACCCTGCCAATAGTAACAGACGGAATATTCTTAAAAGATTTCTTCCTTTTTGTCTCTTTATTACTCCCAGAAAACTGCCTGAATCTCCTAGAGGGACAAACATTTGCCAGATGATTTATACCTCCACAACAAAAGCAAACCCTCCCCTGCGGGCTGAATCCTCTATTGTCAGAGGCAATCAACCCCAGCTGCATGGGCTCCTGCTCAGAAGGGGCTGACAGCGACTGAGACCCCTGTGCACAGAATGAGACCGCTGCACTGTCCCGGGACTGAGCATGACAAGAAGGAGAAATCTCTCCTCTTTCTCTAAGACGCCTGTCAATACGAACAGCCTGAGACATAGCAGAATTCAAGGAGGTAGGTTTTTCATGAAAGGCAAATGCATCTTTCAATCCCTCAGAAAGACCATAGCAAAATTGACTTCGGAGTGCAGCATCATTCCAACCCGTATCTGCTGCCCATCTCCGAAATTCTGAGCAGTATATCTCTGCGGATTGTTTACCCTGGCATAACAGACGTAGTCTAGACTCAGCCAGAGCAATACGATCCGGATCATCATATATCTGACCCAGGGCTAAAAAGAATTCATCCACTGAACGGAGGGGTTGTGCCCCCTCCGGCAGCGAAAAGGCCCAGGACTGAGCATTACCCCTGAGCAGCGATATAATGATGCCCACCCTTCGTTCTTCATCACCGGAAGAATGGGGAAGAAGGCGAAAATGGAGTTTGCAAGCCTCTCTAAAACGTACAAAATTCTCACTACCCCCGGAAAACGTATCCGGGAGCGAAATCTTAGGCTCAGCACAAACTCCATGAACGCAAGCTGAACCGGTCACTAGAAACTGAGAAAAAGTCTTACGGAGATCAGCTACCTCCAATGAAAGACCCTGGAAGCGTTCAGCCAAAAGTGAAACCGGATCCATGCTTGAGACGGTTTTGGTGGCTGATAATGTCACGGATGGTGTACAGGAAACAAGATGATACAAATAACAAATGATGACTCACTGGATCCACAACTAAGGAACATAAAGGGAGACCCCTGCAATCGACCTGCCGCTCTCCCTTAATGCTCAGCCTATGCGACCACTCTAAAGGTGAATGGGCGCATATCCACGTACCTCGGCTATCTTAACCTGAAGGCCCTACAATATGGGGGGGAAACGACCACCGGCTCCCTACACAGACACGGAGGGAGTCAGGGTCACCTGGATCCAGACAACAGAAAATCATAAATACAAAACAGCACTTATCTGAAGACGGCTGGGAGCTGGGAGCTGGGAGCTGGGAGCTGGGAGCTGGGAGCTGGGAGCTGGGAGCTGGGAGCTGGGAGCTGGGAGCTGGGAGCTGGGAGCTGAAGTCAGCATGCACACTCATTCCAGGAAGTAGTATCAGCCACACCCAACTACCTTATGGGGGAGAATATAAAGGGAGGTAATGAGTCTGACTGCATGACAGCTGAGATAGCCTAACGAGGTGAGGAACAGAAACCAAAACAAAGAAACTCAAGGGGGAGGATCTGAACGGCTCCTGTCAGAGCCTCTCAGCTGTCTGCTTGTGACAATGTGGCTGCCACATAAATAGTAAAGGGGGGAGGTGCAGCAGCCGGGCTGATCTGGTTGGCTAGGCGGATGTCCCTTTCCTCCCATTGGGCGATGGGCTTCCAGCTAGAACCTCCAAATTTCGTCAAGGTGCGGTGGGCGGGGATAGTCAAGCTCAAGGTCCTCAGGTCATCAAGTACGGCACCAAATATGGCCGCTCGCCAGCCTTTTACAAGAGTTCTTCCCTTATGACACACATGCTTGTGATGTCACAGGTGTCTATGACTAATGTTGGTGGCAGTGTTCTGAAGAGTTAACCCTTTACTGACGGTGAATGTGCCTTACTGCAGAGGCCGTTAACCCCTTCCTGACCGCACTTTGTCAATATACTCCAGTTCGGATAACTGCCATATATTTGTGGTCCCGACGATCGCAAGGTTTCCTCCTTCGGGGGAGCATGTTTGCTCTGTTACTGACAGCCACTGGTCCAGATGCACCGAGTAGCCAGAACATTGGCTCTTACTTAACACATTTTAGACTGCACGATGTAAATGAACAGACTAACAGCATGGTGTGGTCAGTTTTATGTGTGGCCTTCAATCCTATCCTGGGACCGCACTTGAGTATGGCGCAGCCATGAAACAGACACTTGCATCTTGACTTTACCCAAGCAGGAGGCGCAGTGCTTATTAGTGGTTACAGTCACCATTGGGCTCAAAGCTTGGTGGTTACATTGTTATTATAGGCTTGGCAGTTGCTATGGGCAACTGAACGGTCTATCAGGCTAAACAGCTTGATGGTTTCAGTCTTTCACTGATATTTCTAAATAATGCCCCTTTTTGTCCCAGAAACCTGTTCATAAGGGCTTGTTCACACGACCGTATGGCTGTTTCAGTGTTTTTCGGGCCGTTTTTAACTGATCTGTTTATCAGTTTTTTTTTTCAGTAGTGTTTCCGGTTCCATTCCGTTTTTCCGTTCTGTTTTTCCGTATGGCATTTACAGTATACAGTAATTAGATAGAAAAAATTGGGCTGGGCATAAAATTTTCAATAGATTGTTCTGCAAAAACAGAACGGATACGGAAGACATATGGAGTACATTCCGTATGTGTTCCGTTTTTTTCGCGGACCAATTGACTTGAATGGAGCAATGGAACGTGATTTTCGGGCAATAATAGGACATGTTCTACCTTTAACGGAACGGAAATACGGAAACGGAATGCATACGGAGTACATTCAATTTTTTGGGCGGAACCATTGAAATGAATGGTTCCGTATACGGAACGCAAAAAACGGCCAGTAAACTGGAAAAAAAAACGGCCGTGTGCAGGAGGCCTTATACTGCCTCGTGCTGCTCCCTCGCCGAGTGGGCACCCTCAGACCTCCTTGAGAGGGGAGAGCCCACAAATCTTGGTCCTGCCTTCATAATGAATGCTGCTGAAGACGGGGGCGGGTGGCCCTCCTGCCCTGCTCTGGGTCCCGGCATACAGATGGATTCCTCCCACGCCGGGAGGACCTGTTGGAAGGCAGTTTGCCGTTCCTCCATTGTGAAGGGTCCCCAGAGGGGCTCCGCATCTTGCGCTGGACCCTGGGGGTCTGCTCTGGAGTAAGGCGTGCCAGCGGACGTACCCGCCGAGGCCGTCTTGTACGTGGTTGCGGGCTTGCTGTACCCGCCGCCAGCCCCCTGCAGTAAGCTGGACACCTGTTCCTGCAGCCATTTGGGTCCCCGTGCCTCCGCCGCTGCCCGCAACTGCATGATGATATCCTCAACAACCTGCATAATGATGAGCCTACTGGGATGATGAGAGCTTGTTCCCCAGATATTAATAATCTAAAATGGCGCCTGTGTAATGACCAAGAGTGGCATTACCACCTCTTTTGTGGCCCCCATGATCTCCTCTGAGTGATCCAGTGTCTTCTCCTATATTAATTTACCATTTCCTGCAATGTGTGTATTTATATTCCTTTGTAAACTATTGTTCAAGTGTAATGTGCCTGGTTCACCAGCAGATGGCGGCAGTATTGGCAGAGTTAGTTTCTCTGGAGAGGAACCTTCTAGTTCCCTTCCAGCCCTCTCTAGAGAGGGAGAAGTTTTAGTTAGTGTCAGTCTAGCCTACCCCATCTTGGGGAAAAGTTGTGTCGGCCGGCAGAGCTCTGCCTGCTCTGCTGGGCCCGCAGGATCTACAGTATATGGTTGCATGTCCCCTCCTTGGCTTGCATTGCTTAAAGCCAAGCTAAGCAAGCTTGAAGCCAGGAAGAAGTTACTATGATTAAAGTAAGAGACAGACTACAAACAGCTAAGCTCCAGCAGAAGAGGAAAAGTTCCCATTTAACTCAGCCAACATGGCATAGCTGAGAGAATACATATATAGCCGAGCTGAGAGAGTTCGCCTGCCAAAGCTAATGCCAAAACCTGCTGATGACCAAGATAAAGTTTGGAAGATTGTTCCCTGATGAAAGTTTATACCAAGTAAAGCTGTGTTTCATGTTACTACAAGTCTGGACTCCAGTAATTCTTCATCATCCAAGTTATTAATCCCTTTTTGCACTGCTTCTGACAACCACGTCTGGGATCCAAGGATATCCAGGTAGGAGCACCGTGACACGTGCATACAACACCTTCAGAGAAGATTGTAGGTCACTCTACACCACTCTGGCAATCCTACACCTCGGTACCAACACTATCATCTATAAAGGGGACTCCACGTCCTCGTGGCCTAAATGCAACTGGCGTCACGACTATTTGCTCTGTAAGAGGGACATATATCGTAAAAACCTCCTAAAGGGTAAGGGATACCCCAGATGTTTTGGGACTAGTCCGCTGCACCTGATTCCCCCCAACCCATTCCTTATAAACCTATAAGCCCGCCCCCTAGTCACACACACCCTTAATTTTCTAACCTTAACCCCTTAGTACCGACTCATCGCACCAAAACTTATCATGCCGGCCTCCCCTAAGCTAGCGCCCCAGTACAGCCTCTCTGAAGCAACGCGGGTGCTGCAAATCTGGGTAAGTGCAGCCAGCCAGTCGCAGGGGCAACATGTGAGGTGTACGGTGGACCGATGAGGGGCCAATGATATAACACACAGTTCATCAGTTTACTCACGGTTAGCAGAAAGCCTCCCTGGGCTGGCAGCACAGTGTTGAGGTGGACAGCACGAAATCCTCCGGGGCACGCTCTGTGGTAGGAAGCATTAGCCAAGATGGTGGTTGAGGTGCCCTTGATGTTAGGGGTGCTTAGGGTGCTTGTTGCGGCTGAGTCCCTTGATGGTTTTTGTCGTGACGCCAGTACCGTTAATGGGGGTACAACCAACAGTGGTAATAATGAGGTAGACAGTGGTGAAATGCAACTCACAACTTTTACTTTAGATGTCTTTGGTTGCAGCAGTATAAATATGCAGTCTCTTGATGGTACAGAGTTAATTCTGCAAATCCACAGTTTCTAGGCTTTTCAGGTTTCTAGTTTTGGAGCAGTGGGTTAGGTGTACCTGGTTCCTTTAGATGTGCTGGATCCTATTCCTTGTCTTTCCCTACAAGCTGAATATTTTAGACAGGAAAACTCGACTGTCTCTCAGAAGTTTGGTGTGGCTGCCTGAAGCTATATACCTCCACCATGCAAAGGTGTCTGTGGCCCTCAATAATGGCTCTTATCACCGATGATTCCTTAGGAAAGCTTGTTTCTTTTCCAGGGAGGCAAACTCTTCTCCTACTGGTCAGGGATGCAAGTCTATAGTCCGGCCACAGAAGGAAAACGCTCTTCTGCGCCTCACATCTGAGTATCACCTCCTAGTGAAGTTGGCTCCACTCACTAATCTGTGTCAGGAAGTCTTCACTCTACATTTTCTCCCACTAATCTGATCTGACTCCCTCAGATCTGCTCTCATCTCTGACTACATTTTTCCAACTCAACCTCTGATCTGTCTCACTAGGCCTGACCTAGGTATATATAGGACCTGAACTATATCCCCATCTAGTGGCGGGATGTATAAATTGCGCCTAATCTGCCTGGTAACAGGGATTTTGCAGATACATAAATACAAAATCATACATTACAACCTAATACTGTGGACAGGGTAAAAAGTGCTTTTAAAGGGACACTGACAGGCGAAATCAGCATATATAGTTAGATATATCACATTACAGGTCTTATAGAGTCTTTTAAAAGCATATAACTATCCCCCCTGTCCACCTTATAAAGAGCGAAATATAAAGTTTTATAACCTGCTTCTCCGTTCAGCAATCTGCCCAAGGGGCGGCGTTTCATGTGAAAATGCGCCCAGCCAGCCTTCCCAACTGCCGTTCTTAAGCCCCGCCCAGCTCATCATTATTCACTTTGCTGGGCGGCGGCTAGAACTCTCCCCAGTCCCGATCCTGCGCCTGCGCAATTCAATCCTCCCGGCATCGTTCATGCCCAATCTTCTGCGCCTGCGTACACACACCAGCCTGCGTCTTCGAGGCAGCTGTAGCCTCAGCCATGCACTGTTCAGAGCAGCGCTTCAGAGCGCTGCTCACTCACATCATATAAGGGGTTAATTATAGTGCGTCCGACGGCACGGCGGGGCGCAGAAGATTGGGCATGAACGATGCCCGGAGGATTGAATTGCGCAGGCGCAGGATCGGGACTGGGGAGAGTTCTAGCCGCCGCCCAGCGAAGTGAATAATGATGAGCTGGGCGGGGCTTAAGAACGGCAGTTGGGAAGGCTGGCTGGGCGCATTTTCACATGAAACGCCGCCCCTTGGGCAGATTGCTGAACAGAGAAGCAGGTTATAAAACTTTATATTTCGCTCTTTATAAGGTGGACAGGGGGGATAGTTATATGCTTTTAAAAGACTGTATAAGACCTGTAATGTGATATATCTAACTATATATGCTGATTTCGCCTGTCAGTGTCCCTTTAAGCAGTGCCCACACACACGTAGTGGGATGCTGCATACCCCCATGGTAAAATGTAAGTCGCCCTCAACGTTGGTAATGTCTGAAGCTGTGGATCTCTAAGCCGTGTCCTGAAATACACCAAATACACTCCACCAAATATGCACATGTGAAAATAGACATTGCATTGTATTATCATGACTCTTCAATAACCTCCTGTAAATAAAGGGTTATGCACAAAAATACATTCTAGGCAAATATATAAAATATATCACATACATTTTCTCTTTATGGTAGATGTGTTACGGCCAAAAATGGTTATTAGAGAATGATCTCACATAAGGGCAGTAAAGTCCATGATATGGTTCAGAAGATAAAGTCCATACCTAAAATGGGGTATAAACAGGGCTTTTTTTCTGGCAGAACGCACCGGAACGGCGTTCCGCCACCTTTTGACATCGCAAGCTGCGATGTATCAGCGGGGAGGGACTGGGAGGAGGAGCTGGGGGCCGGTGCGTTCACTGTGCTCCGGCCCCCAGCTCCAGTAGAGACTTATAAAATGTTTAATTAAATGAATAATGATTCCTGCTGCCCCTCAGTAGTATAACATTCAATGTATTGTACTCACAGCCGGCTACTGACATCGTAATCCAGGCCGGCCGGGTAGACTGGGCCGCCTGCTTCATTCATAAAGTAGGCGGCGCACTCACGTGACGTCAGTCAGTGACGCTGCCGCTCGTCTGCCCGGCCTGCCTGGATTACGATGTCGGTAGCCGGCTGTGAGTACAATACATTGAATGTTATACTACTGAGGGGCAGCAGGAATCATTATTCATTTAATTACACATTGTATAACTGTACTGGAGCGGCAATGGGGGGTCTGTGGATGGCACTGTTATGGGGTGGGGGGGGTCTATGGATGGCACTGTTATGGGGTGGGGGGGTCTGTGAATGGCACTGTTATGGGGTGGGGGGGGGTCTATGGATGGCACTGTTATGGGGTGGGGGGTCTGTGGTTGGCACTGTTATGGGGTGGGGGGGGTCTGTGGATGGCACTGTTATGGGGTGGGGGGGTCTGTGGTTGGCACTGTTATGGGGTGGGGGGGGGTCTATGGATGGCACTGTTATGGGGTGGGGGGGTCTGTGAATGGCACTGTTATGGTGGGGGGGGGTCTATGGATGGCACTGTTATGGGGTGGGGGTGTCTGTGGATGGCACTGTTATGGGGTGGGGGGGTCTATGGATGGCACTGTTATGGGGTGGGGGTGTCTGTGGATGGCACTGTTATGGGGTGGGGGTGTTTGTGGATGGCACTGTTATGGGGTGGGGGGGTCTCTGGATGGCACTGTTATGGGGTGGGGGGGTCTCTGGATGGCACTGTTATGGGGTGGGGGGGTCTGTGGATGGCACTGTTATGGGGTGGGGGGGTTTGTGGATGGCACTGTTATGGGGTGGGGGGGTGTGGATGGCATTGTTATGGGGTGGGGGGGCCTGTGGATGGCACTGTTATGGGGTGGGGGGGTCTCTGGATGGCACTGTTATGGGGTGGGGGGGGGGTCTGTGGATGGCACTGTTATGGGGTGGGGGGGTCTCTGGATAGCACTGTTATGGGGTGGGGGGGTCTGTGGAGGGCACTGTTATGGGGTGGGGGGGTCTCTGGATGGCACTGTTATGGGGTGGGGGGGTCTGTGAATGGCACTGTTATGGGGTGGGGGGGTCTGTGGATGGCACTGTTATGGGGAGGGGGGTCTGTGGATGGCACTGTTATAGGATGGGGGGGGTCTGTGGATGGCACTGTTATAGGATGGGGGATCTGTGGATGCCATCCCCAGATCCTCCACCCCATAACAGTGCCATCCTCAGATCCCCCCATTAACAGTGCCATCCCCAGATCCAGTGCCATCCCCATCTGGGGGGTTTCTTTGCTGGGCTGGACTTTTATAGCCCCCCCCCCCCCCCAAATTTTACTTGCGGTCCTAGGGTTGGGTAGAGGGGGCGGTCCTAGGGGTGGGTAGGGGGCGGGCTTAGGGGCGGGTGGGGCGGTCCTAGGGTTGGGTAGGGGCGTGGCCAGGGGAGGGGGGGTGAGTTCCACCACCTTTTCTCTGAGAAAAAAAGCCCTGGGTATAAAACATGTATAAAAAACATTTTAAAGTGCAAAAATTTTGTTGTAGAACAGTTAAGCACAGAAAAGTCTTTCTGGGTATTTAGCTTTAAACGTTGCGTTAATACAGTCCCTTGATAACCTGGAAATTGGGTAAAAAGGGGTTAAACATGGTAAAACACACAATTATAGTGCAAAAGTCTTGAAATAGGTGGAGTTCTTGGATGGAGTCCTTGCAAAAGAACATAGAGAGGGGCTCAAAACAAAAACAATAAGAGAAGTCCTCTTAAACAATGGCAGCTCCTGCTCCATATTATGGTTGTTAAACGGCCTACTTAGTTGTAGGGATCCGAACAGGAAGACACATCTGTTAGAACTGGGCTCCCAGAATCCCAGGAATCAGAGGATGATCCTTCGGGACATCCCTCCATCACTCTCTGCTTAGGTGTAGATGGCAGACCAAGTTCCTGCTTCAACTTTTCAAAGATTGGGGGCAGCTCTCTCTTTTCCTTATAAGCCAGCCCAACAGTAGGGTCACTCCGGGTCACCAGATTTGAACTCTCAGTTGCTCTCTGTGTTGAAGAACCAGCAGGCTCCTCTCCATAGTGGGGGATAGCAAATCCTTGACTTTGCTGTAGAGCTAATTGTTGTAATAGCATAGCACAGTCCTCTGTAGCTGCAGTGAGGTTCTGTGGTTCGGGCCTTTTTCTCCAAACCCTTTCTCTTTGGGGTTTAGGTTTCACATCAGGGTCTCTGGTAACAATGGCAATGACCACAAGGCAGTCTGATCCTATTGCTGTAATAGTTAAAGGCAAAAGACTTGGTGTTGCAGCAGTTAGTATTGCGCTGGGACCGGCTGCGGTTGCCGCAGGGGGTCCGTGGAGGTCAGCCTGCACATTATCTTCCTGCACAGACATGCTGACGATAGGTGTATTACAGTTAGATAGGTTAATTGTGGTTTCCAATACTTTTTATTTAACGTTGCTATGGGCGATAGCTATTTTGCGGTGTATGGCCCTTTAAATGTTCGATACCAGCTGAATACAATTCTCAGGCAGCGCTTATTTAAGCTTCTGGTAATGCTCCTGGCTAGCGGTACTTCTATCTGAAGTGGCAAGAGTAAGTTACAGTTCGCGATGGTTACTTAGGGGCAGACAGGCAATGCGATGATTCCTGTTCCGAGAATTCGCATGCGAAATCCCGCAATGTTTTGGATACACGCACGTCGCACTCTCCTCCCGTACGCGGCGTCTCCCTTTGATGTGGCCACAAGCAGAGGAGGCGGCGCTGCGCTTGCATTCAGGGCTGGCCTCTCAGAACGCACACAGTACAGGTAGGATGGGCTTTCAACAGACAATTTTGCATAAATGGACGGCACAATATTTTCCCGCTCTTCAGGGGGTGTCGCTAACTTGTACACAGTGATGGCGCAGTATTATTTTTCAAATCGGAGCTCCGGCGGCCATATTAATTGCATAGAAACAGTCTATTCACTGACAGAAAGCAGTTATAGTGACACACAAATGTTGGATTTTCTCACTTTTAACACTGCGGTTTTGATGCTGGGGACTAGTATAACTAGTATAGCACCTCCATATACTTTGCAATCAGTTTGAACAGTTCTGAACCCCAAAACAGTGCACAATAAGCAAAAGTCTCTCAATCAAATAAAGGGGCTTATTCACATGCGACAGTCTCTCAAATATGGTCGCAAGGTTTAATATCCTGTTCGTGACGCCAATAAAAAGTTATGCAGCCAGCCAGTCGCAGGGGCAACACGTGAGGTGCACGCTGGACCGATGAGGGGCCAAATTATATAACACACAGTTCATCAGTTTACTCACGGTTAGCAGAAAGCCTCCCTGGGCTGGCAGCACAGTGTTGAGGTGGACAGCACGAAATCCTCCGGGGCACGCTCTGTGGTAGGAAGCATCAGCCAAGGTGGTGGTTGAGGTGCCCTTGATGTTAGGGGTGCTTAGGGTGCTTGTTGCGGCTGAGTCTCTTGATGGTTTTTGTCGTGACGCCAGTACTGTTAATGGGGGTACAACCAATAGTGGTAATAATGAGGTCGACAGTGGTGAAATGCAACTCACAACTTTTACTTTAGATGTCTTTGGTTGCAGCAGTACAAATATGCAGTCTCTTGATGGTACAGAGTTAATTCTGCAAATCCACAGTTTCTAGGATTTTCAGGTTTCTAGTTTTGGTGCAGTGGGTTAGGTGTACCTGGTTCCTATTCCTTGTCTTTCCCTACATTTTGGGGGGCATTATAGAGGTTGGATAACCCCTTTAATGTTCATTTACTATATAAAAATGGAGCTTGTTAAAGCAATGGCATTTTTTCAGGCGTTTCTCTATCTCCTCTTCTCTATATGGGAACCAAAATCCTGAAAAAAGAACAACACAATTTACACATTTGTGTTGGAAAAAAGGCCAGAAAAAAATACCATAAAAGACCTTTGAGGTATACAAAAACACACAAAAAAAGCTGATTTTTACACAATGCCTTTTCATATCAATGGTTATCTGTGTGATACAGGATAGGACAAGTCCTCCAGAGTGAGAGATGCTCTCGGTAAATGCTCTGCACTATGACCACGCGATCGGGATGCTCAAAATTTCTCAACCACATAGAATAAGAATTTTCTAGTTTTACATAAGAAATTAATTAATAACAATAAACTACACTGGGGGCACATTCCAATGTGCGCTCTAACACCATATGACCATTCTTGTCTATGGTCTTGTAGTGCAATCCAGCACCGTTAAAACATAGCAGTCCCAACATTTTCAAAGACAATCCCAGCAAATAAGGACTGTCCTGGGGTGGGGAGACCCTGCCGATCAGCAGTTTGAGAAGGCACCAGTTCTAGCAGTAGCGCTGCGGCCTTCTCGCTGTTTCCTTAGGACAATTGGCAACACGCTCATCCTTCACATGGCCTAGCGGCAGCCAGGTCCGAAGGGTAGGTGCGGATAGGGGACTGTCTAGGACGCCAAATGAAAGCAAGTTGTTGGCGGCGCAAATAGAAAAAATGTGCCTTCCAGCGCTCCTGTTTTATTTGTAAGGCTTCCTTCTCTCCTTGGTCTGTGTGGAGCAATCTCAGCCCCAGCTGTACTTCTGGCAGGTTTACTCCCCATTGCTGAGAGGGACAAGGGCGCTGAGCAGCAGTTTAATATCTGGCGGACCAGAGCAGCGCCCTTGTCCTAATCTCAGCAATGGCAATTAAATCAGTCAAAAGAACTGCTGGGGCTGAGATCGCGGCACCGGCATCAGGAACCTCTTCAGCTGTGTAAGGTCCGCCGCCCCTTTACCAAGGAAGCGCTCATTGGTTGTTTCATTGACCAAAAAGCATCAGGATAGTTATTGAAGTGCTGATTGGTTAGTGTGCTGCTTTGAAAGGGAAAGGCTCCTTACACTGTTGAACGGGTGCTACACAAATCCTACCTCCTCCTGCTCGGGTTGCTGGTTCCTCTGTTCTTCCCCTGGACTAGTTGCCTCAGTGCCCTCTCTGCTTCATCCCTGCCTCAAGTTCCACTGAGGCTGCATGTTCCACTAGTGGGGAGTTGCCCCTGTGTGTGTATGTCTGTAAAGTGCGCTTCTGTCTGTAAGATGTGCTGCTATAAGTGCCACTGTGTGTATGTAAGGCCTCATGCACACGACAGTATTTTTTCACGGTCCGCAAAACGGGGTTCCGTTGGTCCGTGATCCGTGACCGTTTTTTCGTCCGTGGGTCTTCCTTGATTTTTGGAGGATCCACGGACATGAAAAAAAAGTTTTGGTGTCCGCCTGGCCGTGCGGAGCCAAACGGATCCGTCCTGACTTATAATGCAAGTCAATGTGGACGGATCCGTTTGACGTGGACACAATATGGTGCAATTGCAAACGGATTCGTCCCCCATTGACTTTCAATGTAAAGTCAGGAGTTAATATACCATCGGATCGCAGTTTTCTCCAATCCGATGGTATATTTTAACTCAAAGCATCCCCATCACCATGGGAACGCCATGTTAGAATATACTGTCGGATATGAGTTAGATCGTGAAACTCAGATCCGACAGTATATTCTAACACAGAGGCGTTCTCATGGTGATGGGGACGCTTCAAGTTAGAATATACTAAGAACTGTGTACATGACTGCCCCCTGCTGCCTGGCAGCACCAGATCTCTTACAGGGGGCTGTGATCCGCACAATTAACCCCTCAGGTGCTGCACCTGAGGGGGGTTAATTGTGCGTATCATAGTCCCCTGTAAGAGATCAGGGGCTGCCAGGCAGCAGGGGGCAGACCCCCCTCGGCCCCCCTCCCTCCCTCTATTGTATTAATTTCATTGGTGGCACAGTGTGCGGGCCCCCCCGGCCCCCCCTCCCTCTATTGTATTATTTTCATTGGTGCCACCAATGAAAATAATACAATAGAGGGAGGGAGGGGGGGCTGCACACTGTGCCACTAATGAAAATAATACAATAGAGGGAGTGGGGGCCGGGGGGGCTACACACTGTGCCACCAATGAAATTAATACAATAGAGGGAGGGAGGGGTGGCCGGGGGGGGCGCACACTGTGCCACCAATGAAAATAATACAATAGAGGGAGGGAGGGGGGGGGCGTAGGGGGGCCGCACACTGTGCCACCAATGAAAATAATACAATAGAGGGAGGGAGGGGGGACCGGGGGAGCCGCACACTGTGCCACCAATGAAAATAATACAATAGAGGTCGGGGGGTCGGGGGGGGGGCCGCACTGGCCACCAATGAAATTAAAACTGGGGAGGGAGGGGGGGTGCCCCCTGCTGCCTGGCAGCCCCTGATCTCTTATAGGGGGCTATGATATGCACAATTAACCCCTCAGGTGCAGCACCTGAGGGGTTAATTGTGCGGATCACAGCCCCCTGTAAGAGATCGGGTGCTGCCAGGCAGCAGGGGGCAGTCATGTACACAGTTCGTAGTATATTCTAACTAGAAGCGTCCCCATCACTATGGGAACGCCTCTGTGTTAGAATATACTGTCGGAAACTCAGCTCTGAAAAAGCTTTTATGCAGACGGATCTTCGGATCCGTCTGTATGAAAGTAACCTACGGCCACGGATCACGGACGCGGATGCCAATCTTGTGTGCATCCGTGTTCTTTCACGGACCCATTGACTTGTATGGGTCCGTGAACCGTTGTCTGTCAAAAAAATAGGACAGGTCATATTTTTTTGACGGACAGGAAACACAGATCACGGATGCGGCTGCAAAACGGTGCATTTTCCGATTTTTCCACGGACCCATTAAAAGTCAATGGGTCCGCGGAAAAAAACGGAAAACGGCACAACGGCCACGGATGCACACAACGGTCGTGTGCATGATGCCTAAAAGCGTATTGCTGTGTGCGTGCGTATAACGTGAACGTGTGTAAATCGTATTCAGATGATAGAGAAGATATTTTTCCTCTGACACAGGAAAATGTAGGCTCAGTGCAGTTACTGTATTAATGTAGTACAGGGATCATAACAAAAAATCCAATAAGGACGCTTAAAATGGAGCAAAATAATAAAGTTTTATTAGTGCTCAAAAAGGAAGGGGGTGAAACCTGTATAAATACAAGGGACAAAATCGTCTATCCAAATTAATCCATCCTCATGTATGGATGGTAACCCTACCTATGATTGTAGGAAAATTGTGAGGAATAGTATAGAAGGACAGACGGACTAATTAACTAAAATTCACCGCACTAAATCCGGATCTAGTACTCCGAAATGGCAAGGTACTGCCTGACAATAGTGATGTGTATGCCAGTACAATTGTGCAGGTGAAACTAGTTGCTACAGTGTGCTATATCCACTAGAATATAGGATATATTAAACCCTAGTCAATAGTATGGAATAAGCACACACAGCAAGCAATAGACTGACCAGTGACAGCCGTGCCACTGAGCAGTGGTGGTTAGAGAGAAGAGCGGCTGTGCACTGTACCGACTCATAACCTCCGTCCACCAGGTGAGTAAACCACACAGACTGTTACCGATGCTGGCTACATGCGCTCCAGCAAACAGCACGTCTGAACAATGAGCTACGTAGCTCATTGTTCAGACGTGCTGTTTGCTGGAGCGCATGTAGCCAGCATCGGTAACAGTCTGTGTGGTTTACTCACCTGGTGGACGGAGGTTATGAGTCGGTACAGTGCACAGCCGCTCTTCTCTCTAACCACCACTGCTCAGTGGCACGGCTGTCACTGGTCAGTCTATTGCTTGCTGTGTGTGCTTATTCCATACTATTGACTAGGGTTTAATATATCCTATATTCTAGTGGATATAGCACACTGTAGCAACTAGTTTCACCTGCACAATTGTACTGGCATACACATCACTATTGTCAGGCAGTACCTTGCCATTTCGGAGTACTAGATCCGGATTTAGTGCGGTGAATTTTAGTTAATTAGTCCGTCTGTCCTTCTATACTATTCCTCACAATTTTCCTACAATCATAGGTAGGGTTACCATCCATACATGAGGATGGATTAATTTGGATAGACGATTTTGTCCCTTGTATTTATACAGGTTTCACCCCCTTCCTTTTTGAGCACTAATAAAACTTTATTATTTTGCTCCATTTTAAGCGTCCTTATTGGATTTTTTGTTATTATATTCTAGGGACGTGTACCCTCTTATATCTAGCTCGTAATTTGTATATTTAGTACAGGGATCAGCAACCTCCGGCACTTCGACTGTTCTGAAACAGTTTCTAGTCAGTTCTAGCATACTACCTGCTTGGGGAAGGTCTCTGCTGGACGTGCCCAAGCCAGCCAGAGCACCTTCAGCTCTGCTGGCCATGAAGGCCAAAGATTAAAGCCTCAGAAGACAGGAACATAGTTCCCTGGCATAACTTAAGAGTCAGACTACAGAGAGAAGGTGCAGCAGACAGAAGAATCTGAGTCATACAGTCAGCCTGTCAGTACAGCAGAGCCAGAGAGAAACAGATATAGCAGAGTTGAGTTTGCATGACAGTTTTCATGCTAAAGCCTGCTGGAACCAAGATAAAGCCTAAAGTGGTTGTCCTATCTCAGACAATGGGGGTATGTCGCTAAGATATGCCCCCATTGTCTGATAGGTGCGACTTCCACCGCTGAGACCCGCACTTATATCAAGAAAGGGGCCCCGCAAGTGAAGGAAGGCGCACTGCGCCTTCGCAGCCACCCTCCATTCATCTCTATGGGGCCGCCGAAAATAGCCAAGCGCTGGTTCGGCTATTTCCGTCGGCCCCATAGAAATGAATAGGAGCCTGGGCCGCGCATGTGCGGTACTCTCCCATTCACTTCTATGGGAGCAGTGCTTGGTGGTGGACGAACCCCGAAAAATCTGGGGTCCTCCAGCCACAGCTCTCCCTGCTCCGTTCTCGTTATAGGTACTGGTCACCTATCAGACAATGGGGGCATATCCTAGTAATATGCCCCCATTGTCTGAGATGGGAATACCCCTTTAATGAATGTTTCTGATGAACGTTTATTCAAGTAAAGCTGCTGTTCAACTATATACAAGGTCTGGACTTAATCTTTCTTTCAAATCCCTCAATTATTTCCCCTATTGTCACGGTCTCTCCCGTGACAGGGGTCAGAAGATCTAAGAGACTGGCTGCAGCAGGCAGAGCATTGTGTGGCACTGAAGGAAGAGTGTAAGACAGACCAGTGCAAGGGAGCAGAGTGTGCAGCACATGCAAGGCAAGACAAGCAAGGCCTCAGTGCCTGGCCAGATTCTCCACTGCAGTAAAAACCTTCAGGGGAGCAGGCTTCTAATTAAAGAAAAAAGCTTTACTCACATGATAAAGATTCCTCCATTCCTGAGTTGTGGATACAGTCCCTGTTGGATTGGAAGTGACGATGCCACATCTGTCATTTATGTGACAGATCAGCCAATCACTGGCCTCGATGGTAACATGTGAATGGTAAATAACCATTGAGGCCAGTGATTGGCTAAGTGGTCACGTGAATAATGGACGGTACATCACCACTTATGGTCCGATTGGGACAAGATGCCCTGGGGCAGGACCGCACTGGTACAGAGGGATGAACAGGGATGATTTATAAGCTTTCGGCTCCCTTGAAGATTTTCAAAATTCTCAGATAGCTTCTTTAGGTTCTGTCCACATACAAGATTTTCAAAACTCTCAGATAGCTTCTTTAGGTTCGATCCACATACAAGATTTTCAAAACTCTCAGATAGCTTCTTTAGGTTCGGTCCACATACGACTAGATGGGCTAAATGGTTCTTATCTGCCGACACATTCTATGCTTCTATGACTAAGCCCTCACCATGCCCCTTTTCGGTAGACTTGGCGAGGGCGGCGTAAAATGCATCCAGTGGATTTGCAACTTTTCTATGCCAAAAACAAGCATTGGGGCAATAATAATTTTTCAGGGCCTATATGTGTATAGGGTGGGGGGGGGGGGTCGCAATTTGCCTTAACTGCCTTGGGCACCAAAATACCTTGTCCCGGCTCTGAGTGTAGCTAGCTCCATAGAAGTGAATGGGGCTGAGCTGTGATATCAAACACTGCCACTATACAATGTGCTTGGTAAGATGAGACTGCCTTCACAAACAGCTGATCGGCGGGGGTCCACCGATAAGATAATGATGACTTAGGCTACATGCACACGAACGTTGTTTGTTTTCGTGTCCGTTCCGTTTTCTTTGCGGATAGGATGCGGACCCATTCTTTTTAATGGGTCCGCAAAAAATGCGGACAGCACACCGTGTGCTGTCCGCATCAGTATGTCCGTTCCGTAGCCCGGCAAAAATAGAACATGTCCTATTCTTGTCCGTTTTAGGCATCGTTACAATGGATCCGCAAAAAAAGACGGATGGCATACGGATGCCATCCGTTTTTTTTGCGGATCCGCAATTTGCGGACCGCAAAACACATACAGTCGTGTGCATGTAGCCTAAGAATGTTGGTAAGTTGTTAAAAGGAAAATCAGACAAAGCCCAGGGACAAGGATGGGACTGTTTTCTCATCTCAAAAATACATAAAGCTGGGATGATGGGGTCATTCACATTTTATTAATATCACATTTCATAACTAAACCTGTTTTATTTAGTTTATTTTTTTTTTTTGTTCCACTCTGGAGCTTCTGCAGCCGTCATGATATCTCTTTAGTTATTAGTGGAATGTGTGAGTTTAAGCTGATAAGCTGTAATGGTTTATCATTTCCGTATAGACTTTGATGTTGGTGTTTGGCTGTAAGCTTTGCTGTTGGGCTGAATACTTTTATATGTTTTGCTGTGATCAGATCCAATTAAACTATTTCAGTGCAATGCTCAAGTCATCATCTGGATCCTTAACTTGTTTTTCCATCATGGAGAAACTGATGCATTTCATTTATAATGTAGAATATTTTCCAATGAGGTTGATTAGGTCTAAAAATGTTGTGATTGCTCTCTGGCCTAATGCTTTCCATTATTAAGCAACTGATGGAAAGTGCAAACACTTACCTACCTGTCTGTCTGTCTTTCTATCTCTTATCTATCCATCTTTGTAAACACTGTGGACTTGCTGTAGCGTTTATGCCCCATGTGGGTGTATCCTAATATTTCCATGTAGCTATAGGATGGGCCACAAGAATCAGTTCCTTTTGTGGGCTCTAGGCACCTCAGTAAGACACTGTATCTATCTACTCATCTATCTCTCTGTCTATCCACACCTGTTTGCCTAATCATGACTGTCTGCATCCCTATTATTTACTTGAAACTGCTGCAATAGATTTATAGCAAAAAACATTTTAGACTAACACATCCAAAGTCATGTCCATAAAGCTAACATACAGACAAAATATGGCAGCACAGTGCTCTACATGCAAACAATAGAACTAAGGATTAGAGATTATTCTGGATTGGTACTATACCTACTATACAACGTGTGTCGGGCCCATCTACCAACGTCAAGGTGACTTCTGCAGATGGTTACCTAACACTAACAGAACTGCCTCGTCTGGGCCTAATTTAAACTTACAATGTTCAGGGTAGTGTAGGAACCAGCAATATTTATACTGCTATACGAGCTAGCGCATGCGCAGTTCCTTCCCTGAGGCTGATGCCAGCACAGGGATGGAACACTATGACAACACTGCGCATGCGCTAGCTCGCGCATCGCGAGATTACTGCGCTCTGGCTTTCTGATGTCGGGGAGCAAGGAGGAGATTCTGAGGATGCGGGGCGGTGCTGGGCTCCTTCACGCTGGACTCATCTCACGTACAGGACACATCTCAGGGTAATTTGCATATGGATCAAATCGGGTTTTTTTACACAATAAAAGCACACCGAGCTATGGGGACTGGGTATTGCGGATGTGCTAGCGGCCATCTAGCAATCCATGTCCCCAGCTCTATACACAAAATCCCGGTGACAGGTTCCCTTTAACCACTTCAGCCCCCAGTGCTTAAACACCCTGAAAGACCAGGCCACTTTTTACACTTCTGACCTACACTACTTTCACCATTTATTGCTCGGTCATGCAACTTACCACCCAAATGAATTTTACCTCCTTTTCTTCTCACTAATAGAGCTTTCATTTGGTGGTATTTCATTGCTGCTGACATTTTTACTTTTTTTGTTATTAATCGAAATTTAACGATTTTTTTTGCAAAAAAATGACATTTTTCACTTTCAGTTGTCAAATTTTGCAAAAAAAACTACATCCATATATAAATTTTGCTCTAAATTTATTGTTCTACATGTCTTTGATAAAAAAAAAATGTTTGGGTAAAAAAAAAATGGTTTGGGTAAAAGTTATAGCGTTTACAAACTATGGTACAAAAATGTGAATTTCCGCTTTTTGAAGCAGCTCTGACTTTCTGAGCACCTGTCATGTTTCCTGAGGTTCTACAATGCCCAGACAGTACAAACACCCCACAAATGACCCCATTTCGGAAAGTACACACCCTAAGGTATTCGCTGATGGGCATAGTGAGTTCATAGAACTTTTTATTTTTTGTCACAAGTTAGCGGAAAATGATGATTTTTTCTTTTTTCTTTTTTTTTCTTACAAAGTCTCATATTCCACTAACTTGTGACAAAAAATAAAAAGTTCTATGAACTCACTATGCCCATCAGCGAATACCTTGGGGTCTCTTCTTTCCAAAATGGGGTCACTTGTGGGGTAGTTATACTGCCCTGGCATTCTAGGGGCCCAAATGTGTGGTAAGGAGTTTGAAATCAAATTCTGTAAAAAATGACCTGTGAAATCCGAAAGGTGCTCTTTGGAATATGGGCCCCTTTGCCCACCTAGGCTGCAAAAAAGTGTCACACATCTGGTATCTCCGTACTCAGGAGAAGGTGGGGAATGTGTTTTGGGGTGTCTTTTTACATATTCCCATGCTGGGTGAGATAAATATCTTGGTCAAATGCCAACTTTGTATAAAAAAATGGCAAAAGTTGTCTTTTGCCAAGATATTTCTCTCACCCAGCAGGGGTATATGTAAAATAACACCCCAAAACACATTCCCCACCTTCTCCTGAGTACGGAGATACCAGATGTGTGACACTTTTTTGCAGCCTAGGTGGGCAAAGGGGCCCATATTCCAAAGAGCACCTTTCGGATTTCACAGGTCATTTTTTACAGAATTTGATTTCAAACTCCTTACCACACATTTGGGCCCCTAGAATGCCAGGGCAGTATAACTACCCCACAAGTGACCCCATTTTGGAAAGAAGAGACCCCAAGGTATTCGCTGATGGGCATAGTGAGTTCATGGAAGTTTTTATTTTTTGTCACAAGTTAGTGGAATATGAGACTTTGTATGAAAAAAAAAAAAAAAATCAGCATTTTCCACTAACTTGTGACAAAAAATAAAAAATTCTAGGAACTCGCCATGCCTCTCACGGAATACCTTGGGGTGTCTTCTTTCCAAAATGGGGTCACTTGTGGGGTAGTTATACTGCCCTGGCATTTTCCAGGGGCCCTAATGTGTGGTAAGTAGGTAAATGACCTGTGAAATCCTAAAGGTGCTCTTTGGAATATGGGCCCCTTTGCCCACCTAGGCTGCAAAAAAGTGTCACACATGTGGTATCGCCGTATTCAGGAGAAGTTGGGGAATGTGTTTTGGGGTGTCATTTTACATATACCCTTGCTGGGTGAGAGAAATATCTTGGCAAAAGACAACTTTTCCCATTTTTTTATACAAAGTTGGCATTTGACCAAGATATTTATCTCACCCAGCATGGGTATATGTAAAATGACACCCCAAAACACATTCCCCAACTTCTCCTGAGTACGGCGATACCAGATGTGTGACACTTTTTTGCAGCCTAGATGCGCAAAGGTGCCCAAATTCCTTTTAGGAGGGCATTTTTAGATATTTGGATACCAGACTTCTTCTCACGCTTTGGGGCCCCTAGAATGCCAGGGCAGTATAAATACCCCACATGTGACCCCATTTTGGAAAGAAGACACCCCAAGGTATTCAATGAGGGGCATGGCGAGTTCATAGAAATTTTTTTTTTTTGGCACAAGTTAGCGGAAATTGATATTTTTAATTTTTTTCTCACAAAGTCTCCCGTTCCGCTAACTTGGGACAAAAATTTCAATCTTTCATGGACTCAATATGCCCCTCACGGAATACCTGGGGGTGTCTTCTTTCCGAAATGGGGTCACATGTGGGGTATTTATACTGCCCTGGCATTCTAGGGGCCCTAAAGCGTGAGAAGAAGTCTGGAATATAAATGTCTAAAAATTTTTACGCATTTGGTTTCCGTGAGGGGTATGGTGAGTTCATGTGAGATTTTATTTTTTGACACAAGTTAGTGGAATATGAGACTTTGTAAGAAAAAAAATATATAATTCCGCTAACTTGGGCCAAAAAAATGTCTGAATGGAGCCTTACAGGGGGGTGATCAATGACAGGGGGGTGATCAATGACAGGGGGGTGATCAATGACAGGGGGGGTGATCAATGACAGGGGGTTGATCAATGACAGGGGGTTGATCAATGACAGGGGGGTGATCAGGGAGTCTATATGGGGTGATCACCACAGTCATTGATCACGCCCCTGTAAGGCTTCATTCAGACGTCCGGATGCGTTTTGCGGATCCGATCCATCTATCAGTGGATCCGTAAAAATCATGCGGACGTCTGAATGGAGCTTTACAGGGGGGTAATCAATGACAGGGGGGTAATCAATGACAGGGGGGTGATCAGGGAGTCTATATGGGGTGATCACCACAGTCATTGATCACGCCCCTGTAAGGCTTCATTCAGACGTCCGGATGCGTTTTGCGGATCCGATCCATCTATCAGTGCATCCGTAAAAATCATGCGGACATCTGAATGGAGCTTTACAGGGGGGTAATCAATGACAGGGGGGTGATCAGGGAGTCTATATGGGGTGATCACCACAGTCATTGATCATGCCCCTGTAAGGCTTCATTCAGACGTCCGGATGCGTTTTGCGGATCGGATCCATCTATCAGTGCATCCGTAAAAATCATGCGGACATCTGAATGGAGCTTTACAGGGGGGTGATCAGGGAGTCTATATGGGGTGATCACCACAGTCATTGATCATGCCCCTGTAAGGCTTCATTCAGACGTCCGGATGCGTTTTGCGGATCCGATCCATCTATCAGTGGATCCGTAAAAATCATGCGGACGTCTGAATGGAGCTTTACAGGGGGTTGATCAATGACAGGGGTGTAATCAATGACAGGGGGGGTGATCAGGGAGTCTATATGGGGTGATAACCACAGTCATTGATCACGCCCCTGTAAGGCTTCATTCAGACGTCCGGATGCATTTTGCGGATCCGATCCATCTATCAGTGGATCCGTAAAAATCATGCGGACATCTGAATGGAGCTTTACAGGGGGGTAATCAATGACAGGGGGGTGATCAGGGAGTCTATATGGGGTGATCACCACAGTCATTGATCATGCCCCTGTAAGGCTTCATTCAGACGTCCGGATGCGTTTTGCGGATCGGATCCATCTATCAGTGCATCCGTAAAAATCATGCGGACATCTGAATGGAGCTTTACAGGGGGGTGATCAGGGAGTCTATATGGGGTGATCACCACAGTCATTGATCATGCCCCTGTAAGGCTTCATTCAGACGTCCGGATGCGTTTTGCGGATCCGATCCATCTATCAGTGGATCCGTAAAAATCATGCGGACGTCTGAATGGAGCTTTACAGGGGGTTGATCAATGACAGGGGTGTAATCAATGACAGGGGGGGTGATCAGGGAGTCTATATGGGGTGATAACCACAGTCATTGATCACGCCCCTGTAAGGCTTCATTCAGACGTCCGGATGCATTT
The DNA here is from genome assembly GCF_905171765.1 of Bufo bufo. Classification (NCBI taxonomy): domain Eukaryota; kingdom Metazoa; phylum Chordata; class Amphibia; order Anura; family Bufonidae; genus Bufo; species Bufo bufo. The sequence goes on along the minus strand of NC_053391.1, from coordinate 66,566,579 downwards.
TGCGGATCCGATCCATCTATCAGTGGATCCGTAAAAATCATGCGGACATCTGAATGGAGCTTTGCAGGGGGGTGATCAATGACAGGGGGGTAATCAATGACAGGGGGGTGATCAGGGAGTCTATATGGGGTGATCAGGGGTGATCAGGGGCTAATAAGGGGTTAATAAGTGACGGGGGGGGGGGGTGTAGTGTAGTGTAGTGGTGCTTGGTGGGACTTTACTGAGCTACCTGTGTCCTCTGGTGGTCGATCCAAACAAAGGGGACCACCAGAGGACCAGGTAGCAGGTATATTAGACGCTGTTATCAAAACAGCGTCTAATATACCTGTTAGGGGTTAAAAAAAACACATCTCCAGCCTGCCAGCGAACAATCGCCGCTGGCAGGCTGGAGATCAACTCTCTTACCTTCTGTTCCTGTGAGCGCGCGCGCCTGTGTGCGCGCGTTCACAGGAAATCTCGCCCATCGCGAGATGACGCATATATGCGTGACTCTGCGCAGGGCTGCCACCTCCGGAACGCGATCCTGCGTTAGGCGGTCCGGAGGTGGTTAAGCACTCCACACTCATCTGCCCAGGGCTTCTGAGCAGAGTATGGATATAGCTGGTTCCTACACCGCCCTGAACATTGTAGGCTTAGGTTAGGCCCAGGAGAGGCCGTTCTGTTAGTGTTAGGTACCCAGTACCTATGTAATCCAGAATAATCTCTAATCCATAGCTCTATTGTTTGCACATATAACAGAGTGCTGCCATATTATGTTTGCAATAGATTTATATTTAGTTTTACTCTGTGACAAATCTAATGTGAATTATAGACATTATATCCACAATTATTGCAGCAAATTATAGTGATAATAAAATGAACTGACAGATTTATGGTGGTCTTGTGGGACATGCAGTTTAAAGGACAAACATAAATCAGCTCTTTTACCTCTGAATAACATTGGTGTCGGTCGAATATCGTACTGATAGCACTAGAGGCACATGACTGAATAGACATGCAAACAACCTGTATAAAGCATATAATAAAGGATGAAACTAATGAATATATCTGTCGTGTAGCATTTATATCCTTGTGAAAGTTATTCTACAGTTTCAAACTGGGGATAAGATTATACACTATACATACACGAACACAACGCAGTGCTAATACATAGCAATGTTCTCTATCGCCTCCTGCTGGTAACTGGGAGAACGCCTAAGTACAGTATTTAGCTGCAGTAGTATTTATTCTCTTTTAGGCCTAGTTCACACGAACGTTTTTTTTGCGGGTGTACGGGTCGTTTTTTTGTGTTCCGTATACGGTCCGTATACGGAACCATTCATTTCAATGGTTCGCCAAAAAACGGAATGTACTCCGTATGCATTACGTTTCCGTATTTCCGTTTTTCCGTTCCGTTGAAAGATAGAGCATGTCCTATTATTGCCCGCAAATTTACGTTCCGTTGCTCTATTCAAGTCAATGGGTCCGCCAAAAAACCGGAACACTAACGGAAATGGCCTCATGCACACGACCGTTGTTTTATTCCGTGTCCATTGTTCCGTTTTTCGTGATTTTCTGCGGACCCATTGACTTTCAATGGGTCCGTTGAAAACTCGGCTAATGCACCGTTTGTCATCCGCGTCCGTGATCCGTGGTTCCAGTCCGTCAAAAAAATATAACCTGTCCTATTATTTTTGCGGAAAACGGTTTGCGGACCCATTCAAGTCAATGGGATCGCTAAAAAACACGAAGGCACACAAGATTTTCATCCGCGTCCGCATCTGTTTTTTTCCTATCATTTGCATGGCAAACCTATCTTAGATTTTTTTTTACTTTCCTTTATGTCTGGTGGTCCTCCAAAAATAAAGGAAGACACACGGAAACAAAAACGGAAACGGATCATGGAACAACGGAACCCCATTTTGCGGAACGGAACACAACAATGGTCGTGTGCATGAGGCCAATGCATCCGTATGTCTTCCGTATCCGTTCCATTTTTGCTGAACCATCTATTGAAAATGTTATGCCTAGCCCAATTTTTTCTATGTAATTACTGTATACTGTATATGCCATATGGAAAAACGGAATGGAAAAACGGAACGGAAAAACGGAACGGAAATGGAAACACAACGTAAACAAAAAACGGAACAACGGATCCGTGAAAAACGGACCGCAAAACACTGAAAAAGCCATACGTTTGTGTGAACTAGGCCTTAGGCTCTCTCCAGTCATTTCCATCAAATCAGTTTACTTTTACTGGTGTCATTTTGAAGAAAAAATGGCCCAGCACACCTAAAGCTAAGGTGAAATATATTATTTTATGGAACTGTGTATTTTTCTCAAAGTGCTTTAAGCAGCGTGTTTGGGTCAGAGGTGCACAATCAATAACAGTCATATAGGACCATCATAGTCTTCAGCACTTTACAACTGTACAAGGAACAAGTACAATGACAAGTAATTTAAACAAATGAAAAAAACATTAAGATAAAAAGAAATTAGGTCCTTGCCCATAAGAGCTGACAATCTAAATGGAATGGCAAGAGGGACATCATCCGTACAGGGTGCTGATTTTGTCGAGGGAACTGGTCCCTTCTAATGACAAGGTGCCTTTCCGCGATCAAGTGGATGAAGGGAGTGTAAATTTTTGTTTCTTTCAGCCACCATTTTAGTAAAAAATGGATTAGTTAGCCTAAAGCGCAAGGAAACTCGGCTTCGTGGCGAATCACATTTTTCCTGAAATTCGGATCGAAGGCCACTTCGGATACTTCGATTTGCTCAACACTAATGAAATGGTAAGACAAGGTCTCCCACAAAAAGCAAGCCCTTATAAAACAATATCTACAGGAAAAAAAATATTCCACTGAAAACAAAAAAAAAATACACAGTAAAATGTGTCCCTTGTTTTCTGGGCCAGTGAGTTGGAACTTTAATATATTGCCAGCGATTCCACCAGACCATAGAGAATTGTCCAGATCTGCCGCTCATAATACTCCAGCCGTTATTACAGATGGCCATGAAGTTTTAGTGGGTGCAGTGCGAAAGTTTTTCACTAACCTCCGAGTGTTTTATTAAAGCTATACATTTGTTTCAGTATTAAAAGTTAAAGTATAGCAGGTTTATTAAAGCGACCGTCACTCACATGAACACCGAGGAATTGTAAAAATAAAAAAGGCGAGATAATAGCGAGATCTGTTTACCGAGGTTTCGTCTTTACTGCAGCAATAAATGGTTAGTGCTGGATTTATGAAATACAAAGTATTGTCGCTGCTCCTGAATGTCGGCTCATTCGTCTTGTATATGTCTTAACACTTATTCTAGTTTGGGGTTCCTTCATAGAGGTCGTGCCGCAAAGTCTGCTGATATAATAACTGGGGATATTACAATTAAAGGGGTTATGCCATGATTAATGTAAAAAATGAAAATCAGACATCATATAGTACATGGTAATCTATTTCTAACAAAGCTAGAACCAGCCCTGTACCTCACATGGATCCAGAGATCTCCCCAGTCATTACTCCAATTGCTCTGCTAGATTATATTCCGATTGGCAGCTAAGTGGGCATGTAATTTCTCAGGGAGGGTTCCCTTTCTGTTGCAGCTCTTTCCCTATCATGTCCTTTCTCAGGGCATGGATGAGACAACAAATGGGAACCAGCACACAAGTAGATGCCTGGACCCCATGCGGAACGAAAGCATATCGGTCACAAGCAGAGCTGCACACAGACTAGAGATCCTCCCTCCGGAGAACCCAGGGGCTCTCTCACGAGGACAGGAACAGAAGCAGTAAGGCTCTGCCAGGCTGGAAATAGGACAGGATCAGAAGCAGTTTAGCACTGCCAGGCTATCAGACGCAGTTAGAGCGCTGCTAGGCTACACATGGAACAGAGTGGAACAAGACACAGAACAGGTACAGAAGATCAGGCAAGGCAATAAAACCAATGCTTTTCCAGGCGACACCACACAGAAGGGCAGATGGCAAAACCCGCCTAGGTGAGCAGCAAGGGGCTTTACCCAGCAAGGCACAAGACAGACTGACCCGAAGCCCCACAGCTCACAGGTAGAAATAGCTGGACAACCAGGGCACCTGATAAGCCACACCTAGGAAGAGATCAGGAAATGTTAACCCCACCAGAACCAGGAGTACCAGAAGCACAGATTAAACAATCACAAGTGTCAGTTTACACCAGACACAGAATGCCGCAGCCAGCACGCCCCAAACGACAATCAGCATACACAGGGTAACTGTAGCCAGTACGAGGTTACAGGCAGCCAGCCTACACAACAAGGAGTGACAGAACCGCACAATGATACAAACAGACATCCATACTTAGGTCATGTTTACACACAAGGCCGCAGCCAGCACGCATCACAGAACCAGCATACATGGAAACACCCCCAGCCAGTACACAAAGTGTATGCAGCAAGCCTACACGGCACTGGAGACAGGAACCACAGGGATGCAGACACGGGAAGCCACAAACACAGTCCACAGTTCACACACACCTCAGCCAGCACGCAGTCCCAAGCAACCAGCATACACAGGAGTCAGCCTGCAGCCAGTACGCGAGAGGGCATCCAGCCAGCCTACATGGCACCAACTGTCACAGTGAACCGCATCGTGACATGGTGGCTGCTGTAAAGCAAGTCTCTAAATGCTGTTAACTTCAGTTAAGGCAAGATGGTCGCCCTCATAATGATGTACAGGGAATAGTATAAAATAATCTACAATTAGAAAATAAAACAGGTTATAAAAAAGGATATGTGTCACTGTCTGATTTTAAGAGGCAGGAAAAACGTATAGGTGACATAATCCAATTAAACTGGGAGAAAGTAAAAGCCCGGTTTAGTCAGGGCTGTGATACGTGCCAGTCCTGTGGGGACCAGAGAGGCTATAATAGAGGCTTGGGTACCTAGGGGCCTGAGGGGCAGCCTAGTGGGCTCAATTGTGAGGTGCTCCGCTAAATAGACTGGTCCCTGAGGAGGGCATAGTGGGAGCGTGGCCCTTGAGAGCAAGACCTGGGTACAGTGGAGCTCAGACTCAAGAGTAGGGACATGGTTGTAAAAGGTAGGGCCTGAGATGGGGGGGAAATAGGAGAAATTTGTATTTCATTATTAGAATTATTATTATTATTCTTTATATATAAAGCAGCAACATATAACTCAGCACAGCCTATTAATAATGAAGAGCTGCAAATATAACCAGATCCAGAGGGGAACAAACACAGTAGGATCTGATACGTCCCCCACCCTTTATATCCACACTGTCCATTCCCATAATGTACATGATTATCAGATCAGTGCGTTGTCTCCCCTCCCCCGTATAGCATGTCCGGCAGTGCAGCCTCGTTCTTATTAAAAGATCCTTCAGTCCAATATTTACACGTGTGGTTATCAGTGTATTTTACATTGTCACTCAGTGTTTATCCTGCATTTCATTTCTTATTCAAGTGTCGTATATTAGATTTTCTTATTTAAATGTCAGTATATTCAGTTATTACAGTGAGTAGGAGGCCCGCTATCTCCACGATATTCTGCTCTAGGCTGTCATTTTTATTATCTTGCCAGCCTTATGTTTTGCGCATGTTTTAGGGGATTATTACTATTATTATTTCTCATAATAATTTCGAGTTTTGATTGGTAAAGTTGACCTTTCAGTTCTGCCAGTAGCACTGGGCACCTCCCTCACTGGCAAAACTGCTTCCAGTCCTGAGCCCCCCTCATTTTGAAATACTGTATGAGAAGGCAAGATGACCTAAACAGTGGTGTCGCTGGAAATGTTTAGACCATTAATACATACAATTAGTGGAGTGGACTTCGATAGGAATTTCAGGATAAATTACTCGTGCTTCGCGGTTGCGAATCAATTTAACCTGAAATAGTGTAAAACACAAAAAAAATACTTAATCCATTTGCAAGCGATGGGCAGGGCCCCGCCATCTTGCTTGAAGATCTTGATCAAAATCCTGTGCATTGTGATGTATGACGTCACCACGCTGGCCGGCATGATGACTTTATCTCTGGCCGCGCAAGATTTCGTGCCAGACCTTCAAGCAAGATGGAGGCGGCTGGTCTGATGCGATCAAATGGATCAGGTAAGTATTATTTTTTTTGTTTTTTGAAATTGTGTTTTATTATTAATATCAGATGCCGCGATCATGTATGAACACGGCATCCAAGGCCGATCGTGTCCCAGGTTGATAGGAATGCCGTGTGGTATGGTGCAGCCCTTAATAGTCTCTGTGTGTGTCACGGTGCTCCTACCTGGGTACCATCACTCCTCAGGGTTAGGCTCCGAAGCAATAAAGGGAATGAGTAATGGTGGAGAATAAGTCGAGTCCAGACTCTTATAAAGTTCAACAGCTTGAATTGCATCAACTTGTATCCAGACAATATTCAGGCTTTCTCTTGGTTCCAGCAGGCTTTGGCATAAACTGGCAGACAAACTTGAGTACTCTGCTTTCTCTCTCTCTCTCTGCTGTGCTAATCTCAGCTCTAGTCTGGTAGCTGGACTTTAGTACTGTTCTGATATCTCTGGAGTGGGGTGTCTTTGGCTGTTGACCCCCTCGTAGTACTCTGTCTGTAAATCAGTGAGGGGTCATGGTGCTCTATGAGCTGCTTCCCTGTGCATTAGGGGGAAAATCTTCCCCTCGCTGCACCATCTTTCATGTCTTTTCAACTCCACTGTCTAGACTAGATTACCCTGGAACTGCTGCTCCTCCCTTCTGGTAAGAAGCAGGACTCGCCCACTTCTCTCCAAAGGGGTAGAATGGAATAGTAATTTCCATTCTAAAAACAGCTCTGCCACATACGCTGCCACCTGTTGGTGAACCAGGCATATTACATGTAGAAAACAGTTTCATAACAATATTATCAATGCACAAATGTGAATGATCTGGAAATAAATACAAGAATGACATCTGTGTTAGCAATAAAAGACAGTAGTGGAGTACAGAAATGGTAATACCACTCCGGGGTGTTACATTTTTCAATCAAGAGAGGAGTGGACTGCTTCTGCAGGAGCAAGTGGATGAGGTGAGTGATATTTTTTAAAACCCAAAAGGCCGTATTGCACTAGCATATTACCGTTTTTAATTCCTATTAGACGGGTGCACTTCTGTCTAAGCGGCCATTAAAAATGGTCCCATTGATTAACAGGCTGAATAGGGCTTTAACATAGAGATTCGTGATGAATTTAAACGTTGCTCATATCTAGCTCTTGTAGAGAGCAACAAATTATTACAAAACAGCAAAGGACATGAAAAATTTTAAGTTTTTTAAGTTAATCCGGCGTAAATAGCACAGAAATAACACTTACATTGCTACAGGTGTCAATGATATTAGACTCCAGGCTCAAGTGGTGTCATTTGAAGCCTCTGGGCCCCAAAGCAAAATTTACAATAGGCCCCAGTCTATCACCTGCCATTCCCATCTACCATTTGCCATTTACAATAATCTGGATTTATATTTGGAAATCCTGCAAAGATATATTAGAAATAATAGTGGACATTGCAACCACTTGCCTACTGATGAACAATGATACACATTATAGCAGTAGGCTAGTATCTGTGAGCAGCCATGTTTAAACAATGGCTGCTTTAACCGTTTGCTGGCACCTGGTGGCGATGCAGTGCCTTGTTACTGCTGCTGGACCACAACTACTTTGTTAAAAGGGTTGTACCACAAAAAATATTCTATATTTTTTAAAACAGCACTTGAATCTGAATACTTTTGTAATTGTATGTAATTAAAAATTTAGCACAGTTATTCACTGAAATCTATCTGTATAGCACCACCTACTGTTTGCTCTTTTTATAATTTCTCTGTCCTGCTCACTGAGATGGAAGCACCTCCTAAGTAGTGATGGACGAACATCAGCCGGGACGGTTAAGACGCGAATGTGCGTTCGTGATCAAATGTCCGCGAACCGCGGGCCCCATTGACTTTAAAGGCAGGCGAACCTGAAAAACCTTCAGGTCATATTTTCAGCCACCAAATACTTACAGGCCCCAAAAATTAGGCATTCACCTGACAGACAAGAACTTGTGATGATGTGGCTGGAGGTACATTAGGCGGTCACTGGATAACAATTTTACTGTAGGCCAGTACAGGCCCCAAAAATTTGGCATTCACCTGACAGAAAAGATCTTGTGATGATGTGGCTGGAGGTACATAAGGCGGTCACTGGACAAAAATTTTACTGTAGGCCACTGGAGTACATGCCCCCAAAATTAGGCATTCACCTAACAGAAAAGAACTTGTGATGATGTGGCTGGAGGTACATTAGGACTGGATAAAAATTTTACTGTAGGCCACTGGAGTACAGGACCCAAAAAGTAGGCATTCGCCTGACAGAAAAGGCCTTTTATGCCGCTGAATATTAGGGATGAGCGCGAATATTCAAATAGCTAAATATTCGTATGAATATTACAACTTCGTAAATTTGCGAATATTTTGAATATATTAAAATATATTCGTTATAACGAATATTAGTTTTTTTTCCATCTGAACCCATTAGTCATATTAGTAATTTACTTTAATATCACTAAATTAGTGCTAGTAATTACTACTATCACTAATGGGTTGGTAGAATTGTCGAATATAGCGCTATATTCTCTATCTTCGTCTATTCGGCCAAGCCAACCCAATAGCATACAGCCCTTATGCGACCCGATTCACTCGCATATTTAATTGCCGATTTATCGCAACTATAAACTATCTTACATAAAGAGGAAAATTATAAATCAGTAACGATTCTCATTACTGATTTATAATTTTCCTCTTCATGTAAGATAGTTTATGTTATGCGATAAATTGACAATTAAATATGCGAGTGAATCGGGTCGCATAAGGGCTGTATGCTATTGGGTTGGCTTGGGCGAATAGACGAAGATAGAGAATATAGCGCTATATTCGCTATATTCGATATTCAACAATTCTACCAAGCCAACAGTTACTTACAGTTGGCTTGGTAGAATTGTTGAATATAGCGAATATAGCGCTATATTCTCTATCTTCGTCTATTCGACCAAGCCAACCCAATAGCATACAGCCCTTATGCGACCCGATTCACTCGCATATTTAATTACCGATTTATCGCATAACATAAACTATCTTACATAAAGAGGAAAATAAAAAATCTGTAACGATTCTCATTACTGATTTATAATTTTCCTCTTCATGTAAGATAGTTTATGTTATGCGATAAATCGGCAATTAAGTATGCGAGTGAATCGCGTCGCACAAGGGCTGTATGCTATTGGGTTGGCTTGGTCGAATAGATGAAAATAGAGAATATAGTGCTATATTCGCTATATTCGACATTCAACAGTTACAGTTGGCTTGGTAGAATTGTCGAATATAACGAATATAGCGCTATATTCTCTATCTTCGTCTATTTGACCAAGCCAACCCAATAGCATACAGCCCTTATGCGACCCGATTCACTCGCATATGTAATTGCCTATTTGTCGCATAACATAAACTATCCTACATAAAGAGGGAAATTATAAATCAGTAACAATTCTCATTACTGATTTATAATTTTCCTCTTTATGTACAGCACTATATTAGCTAAATTACAGTCTATATGTGTATATTACGAATATTCGCTATATTGCTATAACTTAGATTTTTAGAATATTACGAATATTTGAAAAAACTAAGTTATTGCAATATAGCGAATATTCATAAAATACACATATAGACTGCAATTTAGCTAACATTGTGCTATAATAATTTTTTTTATAGTCTAATTTCTTGTCCCTTCTGAACTTCATTTTTGGAAAAAATTTACACTATTAAAAAAAAATACTACAGCACTATATTAGTTAAATTGCAGTCTATATGTGTATATTATGAATATTCGCTATATTGCTCTAACTTTGTTTTTTCAAATATTTGTAATATTCTAAAAATCAAAGTTATAGCAATATAGAGAATATTCGTAATATACACATATAGACTGCAATTTAGCTAATATAGTGCTGTAGTATTTTTTTTTAATAGTGTCATTTTTTTCCATAAATGAAGTTCAGAAGAGACAAAAAAATTAGACTATAAAAAAAAAGATTATAGCACTATATTAGCTAAATTATGTGTATTTTACGAATATTCGATATATTGCTATAACTTCGTATTTTAGAATATTCGTAATATTCTAAAAAACAAAGTTATAGCAATACAGCGAATATTCGTCAAATACACATATTAGCCAACCAATATGAAAGTTGCCCTATACAGTTTAACCCCTTAGGGACCCATGACTTACCGGTACGGCATGGTTCCCGAGTCCTTAAGGACCCATGACGTACCGGTACGTAATGCTTTGTTCCGATCATCGCCGCCCGGCGGGCGGTGATCGGAACAAGGTGCCTGCTCAAATCATTGTGCAGGCACCTCGGCTAAATGCTTCCCCACCCCCTCCCTCCCCCGTGTCGGTGATCGCCGCAAATCACAGGTCAATTCAGACCTGCGGTTTGCGGCTTTTACCTGTTGCGGCGGTGGTGCCATCGGGTCCCCATGGGGCTGTGGGGGGGACCCGATGGCATGGAAGGCAGCGCAATGCCTTCCTGAAGCATCTGCGCTGCCTTCCGGTGAAGAGCCTGTGAGATCCAGCCCCCTGGTTCTGGTGTTCACAAACCAACATTGCACCCTGAATTTTCTCAATGACTATTTACGCGATTCGGGTTTGCTAATTGAATTGGAAATCGCTTTGCGCTGCCGCGATTCTGAAGGGAGCGCTAGCGATGCTATATCTGTAAATAGAATAATAGGTGTTGAATTCCTCCAAGATAACAGGTGTTGAATTCCTCCAAGATCCATGCCTTATTCATTTTTAGAAATGTGAGGTAGTCCACACTGTCGTGAGCAAGGCGAGTGCGCTTATCAGTAATGATCCCCCCTGCTGTGCTGAACATCCTTTTGGACTGGACACTTGAAGAGGGGCAAGCCAAGAGTTCCATGGCAAATTGTGCCAGCTCTGGCCACAGGTCAAGCCTGCACACCCAGTATTCAAGGGGTTCCTCGCTTCTCAGAGCATCCACATCGGCCGTTAACCCGATGTAGTCGGACACCTGTCGGTCTAGGCCTTCCCTGAGGCTGGATCCGGAGGGAGGATGTGGATGGGTTGGCTGCAAGAATGATCTCATATCCGAAGTGACCAACACATCTTCAAACCACCCTCTTCTTGCAGGCGCGGTAGGATTGGTACCCGCACCTGTTTGGCTGTGGGTGGAAATTCCGCAACAGCAGAATGCAGCATCTCTCACAACAAGGCCTGGAAATGCTGCATTCTGCCATCCCTCTGTGATGCTGGTAACATGTCTGCCATTTTGTGTTTGTACCGGTGGTCTAAGTACGTTGCCACCCAGTTCTGGTCCTTTCCCTTTATGCTTTTTATACGGGGGTCCCTCTTCAAACACTGGAGCATGAAGGCCCCCATTTGCACTGAATTGGAAGCGGTGGAGCACCCTGGATCCTGCTCATCGCCCAGGAGAATGTCGTCCTCGGTCTTCTCCCCCCATCCACGGACAACACCAGGGATCCCCGAAAAGTTTAAAGTCCCCCTCAAACCCTGCTCTTCTTGCTCCTCCTCCTCCTCACCCCAGACACCATCCTCCTCTGGAATCCTCTTCAGACTCCTGCTGACTTGTCTCAGACGGAGTAGCCCCCCTGGGAATTCATTCAGCATTGCGACTTCCTCATGTTTCTGCTCCTGCTCCTCGACGGCTTGATCAATGACATGATGCAATGCACGCTCCAGAAAGAAGGCGTAAGGTACAATGTCACTGATGGCGCCCTGGCTGCGACTGACCAGTTTGGTGATCTCATCAAATGGCTGCAGAAGTCTGCATGCATCACGGATGAGCAGCCACTGGCGCAGTCGAAAGGAACCAAGTTACCCAGAACCTGTCCTGCTGCAGAGTTCGTATAGGTAGTCGTTAACGGCACGGAAAAATGAATTCCCAAGTTTATCAAGACATTTTGCAGGAGAACTTAAGGCCATCTGTCCACCAGCTGAAGCTCAACAGAAGATGGGTGTTGCAACAGGACATAGACCCAAAGCATAGAAGTAAATCAACAACAGAATGGCTTAAACAGAAGAAAATACGCCTTCTGGAGTGGCCCAGTCCTGACCTCAACCCGATTGAGATGCTGTAGCATGACCTCAAGAAAGCGATTCACACAAGACATCCCAAGAATATTGCTGAACTGAAACAGAATAGTCAAAATTACTCCTGACCGTTGTGCATGTCTGATTTGCAACTACAGGAAATGTTTGGTTGAAGTTATTGCTGCCAAAGGAGGTTCAACCAGTTATTAAATCCAAGGGTTCACATACTTTTTCCACCTGCACTGTGAATGTTTACATGGTGTGTTCAATAAAAACATGGTAACATTTAATTCTTTGTGTGTTATTAGTTTAAAGCAGACTGTGATTGTCTATTGTTATGATTTAGATGAAGATCAGATCACATTTTATGACCAATTTGTGCAGAAATCCATATCATTCCAAAGGGTTCACATACTTTTTCTTGCAACTGTATCTTGGCACCGACACTGTGTGCCAAAGATATATTTACCTGCCGCTGAACATGGCCTTATAGCTCCGGGGACCTTCCATTGCGGTGTGCCAATGGCCAAAAATTTTCTAAAGGCCTCCGAGTCCACCAGTTTATATGGCAGTAGTTGAGGGCTAGAAGTTCCGACAAGCCAGCGGTCAGCCGTTGGGCAAGCTTTTTACGCTCGAAAATTTGGGCCACGGAAGCCTTCCTTCTGCCAGATGAACGCGACGATGGCACTGAGGAAGGGTGGGGGACAAATGGGAGGAGAGAGAAGTAGAAGGAGAAGAGGCAGGACGTGGAACGCTGGGAGTGTGGCTTTGTGGGTTCTGACAGCGTTGCTCCCACTGGGCTCAATGATGGGAGGCCAGGTGCCTTATTAAGGCAGTCGTTCCTAGGTGAGTGTTGGGCTTACCGCGACTTATGCGTTGACAGCGCAGGCTGCAGATGGCAACACTATTCTCAGCAGCTGGCACGTTAAAAAAAGCCCACACTGCGGATCCATGTGCCGGAGTCCAGAAGTGACTGTGCATGTGTGAATGGCTCGTTCCAGATACATTTGCAGTCTGCTTTTTGCCTACTGTGACCTGCGAGCTCTGCCTCCTTCTCCTCCTTCTCCTCCCTCTCTGCTGCTCTGTCTCTCCCTCTGAACTCCTCTCCTCTTCCTCTCTTGTGGGCACCCACGTGACGTCCATCGACAAGTCATCATCGTCACCTTCACCACTACTGACATTTGAGATCTCGGAGTAGGCAGCAACAGTGGGGACCTCCCTCCTTGGGCTGATCTGGGTACTGTCGTCAGACCGCTGGGTGGCGGCCGTTGCTAACTCCTCTTCCTCATCCGATGTCAAGAAGGGCTGCGCATTGGTAAGGTCTGGGAATGAATGGAAAAATAATTCCTCTGACTCGAGTGGAGAGGCTATGGTGGTGGTGGTGGTGTATTTGGAGGTGCACACAGCAGAGGGTGAGGAGGGTGCAGATACAGAGGATGAGGAGGGTGCAGAAGCGGAAGGCTGAGTGAGCCACTCAACAGACTCTGGTGCGCCCTTTGAAGTAATCGCACACGCCTTCTCCAACTTTCCACGTAGGCTCCGGCCTGGTGCACCTGCCCGACCCCTACCTCCCCTGCGGAACGGCCTATCTCTTCCTCTGCCTGTCATTTTTAAAATGACCCTGTGCTTAAGTCCCTAGAGAAGAGCAGTATTTGTGGAAGCAGGTATATCGCAGGCCTCAATCAGTATTTGGTGGAAGCAGGTATATCGAACCCCTTAAGCAGTATTTTGTGGAAGCAGGTATATCGCAGGCCTCAATCAATATTTGGTAGAAACAGGTATATCGAGCCCTTAATCAGTATTTTGTGGAAGCAGGTATATTGCAGGCCTCAATCAATATTTGTTGGAAGCAGGAATATCAAACCCCTTAATCAGTATTTTGTGGAAGCAGGTATATCGCAGGCCTCAATCAGTATTTTGTGGAAGCAGGTATATCAAACCCCTTTTAATCTGTATTTTGTGGAAGCAGGTATATCGCACCTCTCAATCAATATTTTGTAGAAACAGGTATATCAAACACTTTAATCAGTATTTTGTGGAAGCAGGTATATCATAGCCCTCAATCATTATTTTGTGGAAGCAGGTATATCAAACCCCTTAATCAGTATTTTGTGGAAGCAGGTATATCGCAGCCCTCAATCAATATTTGGTGGAAACAGGTATATCGAACCCCTTAATCATTATTTTGTGGAAACAGGTATATTGTACCCCCCAATCAATATTTGGTGGAAACAGGTATATCAAACCCCTTTTAATTGGTATTTTGTGGAAGCAGGTATATCGCACTCCTCAATCAATATTTGGTAGAAACAGGTATATCAAACCCCTTAATCAGTATTTTGTTGAATCGGGTATATCAAACCCCTTAATCAGTATTTTGTGGAAGCAGGCATATCGCAGGTCTCAATCAATATTTGGTGGAAACAGGTATATCGAACCCCTTAATCAGTATTTTGTGGAAACAGGTATATTGTACCCCCCAATCAATATTTGGTGGAAACAGGTATATCAAACCCCTTTTAATTGGTATTTTGTGGAAGCAGGTATATCGCACTCCTCAAACAATATTTGGTGGAAACAGGTATATCGAACCATTTAATAAGTATTTTGTGGAAGCAGGTATATCTCAGGCCTCAATCAATATTTTGTAGAAACAGGTATATCAAACCCCTTAATCAGTATTCTGTGGAAGCAGGCATATCGCAGCACTCAATCAGTATTTTGTGGAAGCAGGTATATCAAACCCCTTAATCAGTATTTTGTGGAAGCAGGTATATCACAGGGCTCAATCAATATTTGGTAGAAACAGGTATATCGAACTCCTTAATCACTCTATATAGCTGCGGAATCGCAGCAGAACCGCACCAACTGCTGCACAATACAAATGCACTATAATATACTTTCTATGTTAGAAAGTATATTACAAGTATATCACACCTCTCAGTATATCACACCTATCGATAGCACACCTATACCAGTCCTTAAAAGGCTTTTGTGGCCCTATAAGCTAGCGTTTAGTGTCCCTAACAGCCTGTCCCTGCTCCACAAAGCAACCTCTCCCTGCACTGGCAAAACATAAAATGTAAAATGGCTGCCATATCGGGTTCTTTCATAGGGTGGGGGTGTGTCCATGTGCTGAAACATCTCAATTGGCTGTCCTGTCCCATCTGATGGATGTGTCATGGGTCAAAGTTCGGCGCAATGCAAAAGTATATGGCGCCGGCGGACATCGCCATATGTTCGCATGTTCAGCGAATAGCGAACGCACAAAGTTCGCCGCGAAACAACCACCGGGCAAACCGCAAGGCCATCTCTACTGCTCAGTTCCATTTTTCAATTGCCACCAGCTGCAGTAGAAAGGGCACACCCCCTAAGAAAGTGCACACACCCAAAGCTGACAGCTCTAATTAAATCTAGCAGAGCAACCAGGACAATTAATTGTCAGATCTCTGGATCTGTGTGAGGTACAGGACTGTTAGGAAGAAATTGTCACATACTATATGATATTGGATTTTCATTTTTTATATTAATCATAACATAACCCCTTTAACACCCCCCACCCCCCAGATGTAATGGTCAATAGCATACTTACCAACACTTCAATCGCCAAAATCGATAGGAGTGCCCCCAAAATGGCCACTTTTGAGCAGGGTTTCTACGAACCCTGCCCATTTTGCAGTCCAGTTCTTGAGGGATTGCTGTAAAGTATGCAGTAGAGACTGCAAGATCTAAGTGGTGCGCCATATGCTACTCTATCAGTGACACGCTACTCGTTCGCCGCAACAGATGAGTTGGCAGGGCAGCTGGCATTCTAAGGGCATAATTTTCTATTTTTCTCATAAAAAGTGGATTTATTTTGTTAAAATTAAATTTTTGTTAAATAAAATACATATACATGGTATTGATGCAATCGGAACGACCTATGTGATAATAAATCACGACATAAAAACTGCAAAATAAGCTTTTTTTCCATCCCCCACTCCCCCCAAAAATCTAAACGTTAACTAATATTGCATATGGAGTACCCTAAAAAAAAAAATTTGAACTCCATAGTGACCAGCCTCAGATCAGACCACATCAGCCTCAGATCATACCACATCAGCCTCAGATCAGACCCCATGAGCTTCAGATCAGACCCCATCAGACTCAGAACAGACCCCCATCAAAAACTTACCTTGCTTGCTCCGGACGGCGATGCCACTCACCGCTCCCTGGTCTTCCGGCCCTCCATGCAATGTGACCTGACGTCCCACAGCATCAGGTCAAAGTGCATGCCTACAGGACAAAGTGCAGAGTGGGACCTAGGAGAAGATCAGGGAGGGTGAGTACTGCGCAGCACTTCCCTCCCAGCTCTCCGCGCCTTCCACATGCTGATGACAGCTTCCTTAATGGAAGTGGTCATTAGTATTCAGATAAGACACACTGCCACTTTTCCCTCACTTTTAGGGTAAAAAAAAAGTGTACCTTATAGTCCCAAAAATACAGTACGGTACATACTTTTTTTTTCTTCACCAAGCCAAATTGCAGTGGCTTATAGGTGCCAGAATAATAGAAACTCCCTAGAAATTACCTACCCTTGAGTTATTCATTGGGAGGTATCATCGGTGTTTTGACTCCACAGGTGTTTTCGCAGGAATGAATGCTAAGCAGGTAAAAAAAAAATGAAAATTTTATTTTTTCACACAATATGCCTATAATGACAAGCTATACAAGTGACTGGTCGTACAATGACTCTTTAGCCCCATACAGGGCCAGTTTTAGAAAAAATGTGGCCCTGGGCAAAATTAAAAGTGGGGCCCCAAATTCTGAAGTATTGTACCAACAGTAACATTCAATCAATTTAGCAAATTAAAACAAGTATAATTACTGTTCTTCAAATAGTTTTAATTACATTGAACAAATAGTATATGGTATAATCTACCCAGCTCTACACAGTATACAGTGTAACAACCCCAGGCCCTCACGGTATATTGTATAACACTTCCAGGCCTTCACAGTATATAGTAAAACATCTCCAGCATCACAAAGTATACAGTATAACATCCCCAGCCCCTCACAGTATATAATATAACACGCCTAGCCCCTCAAAGTATATAGTATAACACCCCCAGCAACTTACAGTATATTGTACAACATCCCCAGCCCCACAAAGTATACTGTATAATGCTCGAGCCCATCACAGTATATATTACAACACCCCCAGCCCCACAGATTATATAATATAAACTATAGTGCCTCCAATAGTGGTTAAGTATTTATAATGACCCCTGTTGTACCCCCAGTATATATAAAGCGTCACTGCAGTGCCCCCCATATTTATAATTACCCCTTGTAGTGCCCCTTGTAGTGCCACCCATATAATACGCCACCTTTTAGTGCCCCTATTTACAATGCTCCCTGTATTATAATGCCCCTCATAGTGCCCACTTTTAGTGTCCCCTGTAGGATAATGTCCCCTGTAGTGCTAGCATGTACAATGCTCTCACTTTCACTCCTGTAGTATAATGCCCCATGTAGCATATATAACGCATTATGTCAGTATTATCCAATACATTCCAGAACTGTAAGGGTAACATAGCATCATGAATCAATATAATGCTATGCGACCCCGTCAGTGCTGGGAGGTCAGAGCGAGAGTTGCGCTGCGAGTCCAGAGCTTTACACTCGCTCATCTGAAAGGGGCCTTAGGTTACCTAGATGTCTGTGGAGAGTAGCATCAGTAACATGTTTGCTTTGGATGGAGAAGAAGAAGAAAACAAATATGACCCCAAATCAACAAAGTATGTACAATTTTATGTAACATTATTCTAGATATAAACAGGGGTGCACCACCAATGAGGCCAGTTGAGGCGATCGCCTTAGGCAGCACCAGGTAGGGGCAAGAGAAGGGGCAGCGGAAAGGTCATGGGCAATGAGCGCTTTCATTGTGGCAAAGAGGTTAGGTTAATTGGCATGGGGGGGGGGGGGGCACCATTTCAGTTTTTGCCTCAGGCAGCAAAAAGGTTAGGTGCACACCTGGTACACATTTTTTATGTTTTACATTTTGGTTTTGCAAAATTTTTTATGTCATTTTTTTTTCATATTTTTTAGCTAAATTCACAAGTAACCCTGCCCATGTCCTATACGTGCTATACCTGGCACCAGAGGATATGTATACAATATAATGATTAGAATTGATGAATACAGATGTCTGACCAAACAAACCATCTCTGCCTGTTATACGCCGAAGGAAGAATGACAAAAAGGACACTTGGTTAATATTAGCAAACGAGCCGGTCTGTGTGGTAGACAGCGGTGATGTACAGTTCAATTTAATAGGCTCCGTGATCTATAAATCTGCTCCGCTGAGTTTTGCTTTGATGAGAATGTGATATATTTCTTTAAAAACTTTCACCAAATGTCACCCTGAGAAGGCGTCATATTCACAAATTGTTCTGTTTCTTCCCTGTGAACTTTAAACCCGCGCTCTGCTGGTCTCACTTATGGAACGCAGGGTGAATTAGGAATGCACGGCACCATTATAATCAAGTGACTTAATTTTGCCCACTTAGTATGCAAATGATGTTTTGTTCTTATCAGTGTCATAAAAAGAGAGCAGAAGTCTTGATTAACCTTCATTTCTATGTTTGGCTACGTGTGTGGATTACATTTAATGGTTTATGGATCATATCAATGCCGTTATATAGCATGGCATTCATTTTTGACAGGAGATAAATGACTTACATCTGATGGACATTGACAGGATCAGCATTCATTTTGGGCACTTTGGTTTAGGACATATCTAGGGATTTTCTTTATTAGAAAATCTTTTGAAAAGCCCCCAATTTAAATTAAATACAGGGGTTCCTTCAACTGAACGGAAGGAACGGGTCATAACAAATGCAGCTGGAGGACAATAGTATCCATCAAAAATATAGAAGAGATAGGCTCATGCCTGTCAGTGTAGAAGCAGACCTCTGTGTGTTGTTTGTTAGTTTTTTTACACTGAACTTTATTAACAACATGACAACACCACTTAGAGACAGGCAGCCATTTACAAATCACTAAATACAGGCAGACAATGATGTAGTTACTGTAATAACCACAATAAAAATCATTATTCCACCACTAGTCCCATTTACATATCCCAGGAATGTGTCCTGTGTGCTGACCCAGCAAATGTATGTCATGTAACACTGCTTACCGAATGCCAGGGTGTAAAGAGCGTCACATGACAGATGCCAGGTTTCAGTTAGGCCAGGGATGCATTACATAGGACTGATACATGGGCTATACCATTTTTCTTCATATAGGGGTCAACTGCCTGATATAAAAAAAAAAAGTATTTTATGGAGAATTTTAAATACATGTATATTAGAAAATTGTACAATTTCCTACTATATAAACAAATAAATTGGAAAAAAAAAACAGAATACCCCTTTAATGCTAGAATTCTGTCTGTGCGCTAAAAATGTTTCTGTGTGCCAGAATGTTGTCTGTGAGCTTAAAATTCTGTCCCTGCACCCAAAAAAAATCTATCCGTGCACCAAAAAACCGTCTAGTCTAAGTCTACACCACCTATAGGCTAGCATAGTTTTGCACCAAAAAAGAGCACAAATTTTGGCACATTGTTTATGCACTGGGGCGCATTTAGAACAGAGCCCCCTTTTCACAAAGCCATGGCCCCTTGTCAAGCAAAGCTAAGAAACTTAGAAAAGTGTGTAAAACACTTGGTAAATGTGGCGCAAAGTATGCAAGGCAGTTTTCTGGTGCAAAATGTGTCAAAAACATTTTCACTAGTAAATCTGTCCCACTGTTACTTCCATTCCTAGGCTGGTGGCTCTAGATTTGGTGAAATCGCAATTGCAGACTCTGTACCATAAATCCGTGGCAATTTCTAGTGCAAAATACTTGGATGGGCTTTTAAAACGTAAAAAATACATGTGAAAATTCTAAGCATGCCCATAATGTTTTGGAAAGGCGAAGGGTTTTCACAGCTAATTTCACCTTTTTCAATGTGCAGGTTGAAATTCACATGTACGAATAAAGTAATGCACTGCGGATATAATCCACCACATCTAGATCCGGCCTCATGGAGTGAGTTCTCTATTTTTGTATAATTCACAGAGTTTTGTGTGTAGGACACTGCTTGGACTGGTTCTCGGTCACTAATGTAAACAATTAAAGAACATCTGTCAGCAGTTTTGTACCTATGACACTGGCTGACCTGTTACATGTACACTTGGCAGCTGAAGACATCTCTATTGGTCCCATTTTCATATGTGTCCGCATTGCTGAGAAAAACGCCCCTCTTGCTGTTGCATATATTAAAACATCATTTTTCTCAGCAATGCGGGCACATAGGAACATGGGACCAACACCGATGTCTTCAGCTGCCAAGTGCACATGTAACAGGTCAGCCAGTGTCATAGGCACAAATCTGCTGACAGATGCCCTTTAATATTTCCAGTCACTTAGAGCAAACAGAGATCTTGAAAAGAATAACTTATTATTATACGGTAAAATGGATAATTATTTACAAGACTGAAAAAAGATTCTGTGACTACGGACAAGAGTGGAGCTGTTTCTGGGAAAATAGTAGTTTATTCTCTCATTTTAGACCTGCCCTTTAATTGGTCTTATTTAATAACCTTGTCTGATGTTCTTCCTATAATAGCTGACAGTAGTGATCCCTGCTTTTAAATTCCCCCTGATCAACTTGCCAATGTTATTGTTAACTGTGCTTGAAGGGTTTGTTCACCTTTGGTGAGTGTTTGTTCACACATCCCAGCGTGGCAAGATCCGCAGAGGCGGCTCTTCCATTACTTGCGGCAGTGTCGGGTGGGAGCGTCCTTAGGTCAAAACATTCCAGGCCCCGAATGCTATTCCCCACCCCCCTTGTACTTGTCTGTCCACTAATCTGCTAGGCTGCTGCGCTGCGCGGTCATGAATTCAGTCACTTGACAGCGCAACCCAGTTGTGCGGTGCGTAATCCCGCGAGACCGGCGGGAGGTCACGGGTCTCGCAGGATTACGCGCCACAGGATGGGGTTGCGCTGTCAAGTGACTGAAGTTAAACTCATGCCCGCGCAGCAGCCTAGCAGATCAGCGGACAAGTACAAGGTGGGGGGGAAATTTCATAATATGAAGCAGTGTGTGGGCAAATTTGTGAGGCAGTGTGGGGGGACAAATTACTTAATGGGGGCAGTGTGGGGGGACAAATTACTTAATGGGGCACTGTGGGGGGACAAATTACTTAATGTGGGCAGTGCGGGGGGACAAATTACTTAATGGGGCAGTGTGGGGGGACAAATTACTTAATGGGGCAGTGTGGGGGGACAAATTACTTAATGGGGCACTGTGGGGGGACAAATTACTTAATGGGGCACTGTGGGGGGACAAATTACTTAATGGGGCAGTGTGGGGGGACAAATTACTTAATGGGGGAAGTGTGGGGGGACAAATTACTTAATGGGGCACTGTGGGGGGACAAATTACTTAATGTGGGCAGTGTGGGGGGACAAATTACTTAATGGGGCAGTGTGGGGGGACAAATTACTTAATGGGGGCAGTGTGGGGGGACAAATTACTTAATGGGGGCAGTGTGGGGGGACAAATTACTTAATGGGGCACTGTGGGGGGACAAATTACTTAATGTGGGCAGTGTGGGGGGACAAATTACTTAATGGGGCAGTGTGGGGGGACAAATTACTTAATGGGGCACTGTGGGTGGACAAATTACATAATGGGGCACTGTGGGGGGACAAATTACTTAATGCGGCAGTGTGGGGGGACAAATTACTTAATGGGGGAAGTGTGGGGAGACAAATTACTTAATGGGGGCAGTGTGGGGGGACAAATTACTTAATGGGGGCAGTGTGGGGGGACAAATTACTTAATGGGGCAGTGTGGGGGGGCAAATTACTTAATGGGGCACTGTGGGGGGACAAATTACTTAATGGGGGCAGTGTGGGGGGACAAATTACTTAATGGGGGAAGTGTGGGGGACAAATTACTTAATGGGGCAGTGTGGGGGGCAAATTACTTAATGGGGCAGTGTGGGGGACAAATTACTTAATGGGGGCAGTGTGGGTGGACAAATTACTTAATGGGGGCAGTGTGGGGGGACAAATTACTTAATGGGGCACTGTGGGGGGACAAATTACTTAATGGGGGCAGTGTGGGGGGACAAATTACTTAATGGGGGCAGTGTGGGGGGACAAATTACTTAATGGGGCAGTGTGGGGGGCAAATTACTTAATGGGGCACTGTGGGGGGACAAATTACTTAATGGGGGCAGTGTGGGGGGACAAATTACTTAATGGGGGAAGTGTAGGGGGACAAATTACTTAATGGGGCAGTGTGGGGGGCAAATTACTTAATGGGGCAGTGTGGGGGGACAAATTACTTAATGGGGGCAGTGTGGGTGGACAAATTACTTAATGGGGGCAGTGTGGGGGGACAAATTACTTAATGGGGCACTGTGGGGGGACAAATTACTTAATGGGGGCAGTGTGGGGGGACAAATTACTTAATGGGGGAAGTGTGGGGGGACAAATTACTTAATGGGGCAGTGTGGGGGGCAAATTACTTAATGGGGCAGTGTGGGGGGACAAATTACTTAATGGGGGCAGTGTGGGTGGACAAATTACTTAATGGGGGCAGTGTGGGTGGACAAATTACTTAATGGGGCAGTGTGGGGGGCAAATTACTTAATGGGGCACTGTGGGGGGACAAATTACTTAATGGGGGCAGTGTGGGGGGACAAATTACTTA
This sequence comes from Bufo bufo, assembly GCF_905171765.1. NCBI lineage: Eukaryota > Metazoa > Chordata > Amphibia > Anura > Bufonidae > Bufo > Bufo bufo. Next base: position 66,543,734 of record NC_053391.1, on the reverse strand, counting down.
ATGGGGGAAGTGTAGGGGGACAAATTACTTAATGGGGCAGTGTGGGGGGCAAATTACTTAATGGGGCAGTGTGGGGGGACAAATTACTTAATGGGGGCAGTGTGGGTGGACAAATTACTTAATGGGGGCAGTGTGGGGGGACAAATTACTTAATGGGGCACTGTGGGGGGACAAATTACTTAATGGGGGCAGTGTGGGGGGACAAATTACTTAATGGGGGAAGTGTGGGGGGACAAATTACTTAATGGGGCAGTGTGGGGGGCAAATTACTTAATGGGGCAGTGTGGGGGGCAAATTACTTAATGGGGCAGTGTGGGGGGACAAATTACTTAATGGGGGCAGTGTGGGTGGACAAATTACTTAATGGGGGCAGTGTGGGGGGACAAATTACTTAATGGGAGAAGTGTGGGGGGACAAATTACTTAATGGGGCAGTGTGGGGGGCAAATTACTTAATGGGGCAGTGTGGGGGGCAAATTACTTAATGGGGCAGTGTGGGGGCAAATTACTTAATGGGGCAGTGTGGGGGGCAAATTACTTAATGTGGCAGTGTGGGGGGGGCAAATTACTTAATGTGGGCTGTGTGGGGGGGGGAATTACTTAATGTGGGCTGTGTGGGGGACAAATTACTTAATGGGGCAGTGTGGGGGCAAATTACTTAATGGGGCAGTGTGGGGGGCAAATTACTTAATGTGGGCTGTGTGGGGGGGGAATTACTTAATGTGGGCTGTGTGGGGGACAAATTACTTAATGTGGGCTGTGTGGGGGACAAATTACTTAATGGGGGCAGTGTGGGGGGACAAATTACTTAATGGGGACAGTGTGGGGGGACAAATTACTTAATGGGGGCAGTGTGGGGGCAAATCACTTAATGTGGGCAGTGTGGGGGGCAATTTACTTAATGGGAGCACTGTAGGGGCAGTATTACTAATGAGAGCATTCTAGAAGGGAATTACTATTGGTGGGACTATGAGGAGTACTATTACTATGGGGGGCACTAATATTTCTTCAGGATAGTATTTGGGGGCACAGTGAGCAGCAGGATAACACTGTGGGGGGGGGGGATGATGATAGAAATGTGAGGAAGCTAAGATGTCTGTGTGTCACACTCTGCAGAGACGTGGTGGCTGAGAGAAGTTGTACGGACCGAATGGAGAAGACGATGACAGAGAAGATCTACATCGGAGGAGACGTCACCTGGAAGGACCTGGATGTGACAGGTATGTGTTCATATGCACTGTGAATATAAGCCCTGTACTGTGTTGTCACTGTGCATATTAACCCTTTACTGTGATGTCACTGCATATTAAAGGGGTACTCCGGGATAGGAAAATAAATCCCCTATCCAAAGGATAGGAGACAAGTGTCTGATCAGGGGGGTCTGGCCGTTGGGATCCCCCACGATCTCCTGTATGGTACTCCAGATCTCCTTGTGCCCAAAGCGGTGGTCAACACTCCCTCTCCATGTATCTATGGGAGAGCCGCAGATACAACACTTGTGTATCTCCGAGTCCTCCATAGAGATACATGGAGGGGGAGTGTTGACCACACCACCGCTCCGTGCGGTGGTTGACACAGCTTATTTCTTGAGGATTGAGGCGGGGCGCCATACAGGAGATCACGAGCATCCCAACAATCTTTGTGGGGGCCTCATGTTCGAGTTTCGCCTAAGGCCTCACAAAGTCTAGAGCCGCCTCTGAAGATCCGCTGTAGTAATCATACCTTCCTGATCCCCGCTGCTGGGTTCCGGCTCCATTGCTGCCCTGCCAGCACTAGAACATTGTCACCTGTGTGTGTAACGCCCCAGAGTGGCATTATCACTTCTTTACCTGGCTACTGTCTTTAATGGGCTAATATAATGTCATCTATGCATTTTCATTCCAGGTCCACTACACTGTGCATTTTCAATGTTTGCAACTGTTATGTTCAAATGTAATGTGCCTGGTTCACCAGCAGGTGGCAAAAAACACGGCAGAGCTGTACTTAGCTAGAATGGAGCTTTCCATTCTATTCTAATCCCCCTCTGTGGAGGAGTGTGCGAGACCCACTTCCTGCAGGAAGGGTGGGGATTAGTGTTGATCGAGCACTAAAGTGCTCGGGTGCTCTGGTGCTCGAGTAGAACACCTCGGGATGCTCAGGTGCTCTACAGGACACCAGAGCACAATGGAAGTCAATGGGAGAACCCGAGCATTAAACCAGGAACCCCCTGCTCTGAAGGGGGAGGGTGTCTGGTTCATAGGAAAAAGTCAGAAATTGATAGAAACACCACTGAAATGGTTCGGGAACAGCATGGGCAGGATGTCTGGATGCATCTTGGACTCCCAGGTTGCTGCTGGGAACGATGTTGTCCGAGTAGTACGCCACTTTTACAGACTGACAATAATAGGCACAAAACCGAAGATAAAATCGATTTTAGAGGAAAAATTGTTAGGAAACGTTCTTTCCTGTATATTTACTTGTATATAAAGTGCAAGTGCTGCCAAAAATTACAAGGAAGAGGCACTCCGATACAACCTGTATATCACATAAAGGAGGGCCTCATTCACATTGTGGTACAATTGTTCAGGTAGTGAGACTCCTACACTCATAAAGCCTATGCACTAAGGGAAAGGGCTGCCAAAAATTACAAGGAACCAGCACTCCAATACACCCTTTATTACACATAAAGGAGGGCATCATACAGAGCCTTGAAAAATTATGATTGATGGCCTGCTGGTGACCCTCAAAAACATTAGGGGCGAGTGTCAGCTGCTGGTGACCCTCTAAAACATTATGGGCGGGGGCCTGCTGCTGATCTGACCATCTTAAATATTAGGAGCGAGGGCAGCCTAATAAGCATGTTGATATGATGTAGGAGGAGGACGAGAAAAGGAAGATTGAACCATATACCCTTTTTTGTGGTGGAAGGGGAGCATGGGAATACAGTGTATTCAATACACCATAAAAGCCACATTTAGAGTGCCATTATGTTCAGCCGCTTTCCTCTGGTGGAGTAGAGAAGTCAGGGGCAATCCAGGCCTTGTTCATTTTTATAAGAGTCAACCGGTCAGCATTTTCAGTTGACAGGCGGATGCGCTTATCAATTATTATGCCCCCAGCAGCACTAAATACCCGCTCTGACAAAACGCTGGCGGCAGGGCAGGCCAGCACCTCCAAGGCGTAGAGCGCCAGTTCGTGCCACATGTCCATCTTGGACACCCAATAGTTGTAAGGCACACAGGGATCATTGAGGACACTGACACAGTCTGCTATGTACTCCTTTACCATCTTCCAAAACTTTTCCCTCCTTGTAACACTAGGCCGCACATCAGGGTGAGGGTGCTGGCGGGGTGTCATGAAAGTGTTCCAGGCCTTGGAGAGTGTTGCCCTGCCTCTGTTGGAACTGCTGTGTGTTCCCCTCGTCTCCCCTCCTCGGTTGCCCAAGGAACTACGTACTCTGCCGCCAGCATAGTCAGCTGGAAATTTTAGGAGCAATTTTTCCACAAGGACCTTCTGGTATTGTCACGACCATAGTCATGGTCGTGACTCCTTGATCCGCATGCAGTTGCCCGCGGTCTGCTCTTGTTGTTTCAACCACTGGTGAGTGCTGTTACTATGTTGCCTCATGTGTGGTTGCCGCTGGCAACATATTAGTATTGGCAGTGTAGCAGTCTGAGCTTGTTGCTGGGATGCTCACTGTCTATGACCCCCTGACGAAGGTACGCCGAAACGCGCGTTGGGGTAGCGCCACCCTGGTTTTTCTCCCACACGGTTTCTGGCTTGGTGAGTCCCTGTCTCCTGCTGCCCTACTCTGTCTATTTATTTTGTACATTTCATTGGTCTGCAGCATAATTCCATCTTTTACTCTCTGTCTGCACACCAATTATTACTTACAGAGGTGCTATGCGTTTGACAGGTGTCCCACCTGGTACCTTATTGCTTTAGTACTTAGTACATGGGTTAGATTATCGATTCAGCATTGACTCCCATGTTTCATATATATATACTGTACCATGCTCTTCTGATCCGTGTGCTTTTTCTCCCAGGGTGGCGTTTCTTTTTCTTTTTCTGTCCTCCGCTCCTATTTTCATCATGTTTATGGCACCATTTATTTATTGCTTCTACTCATGTCATTTTTTAATCATGTCTCAATAAAATATACTTTTTCGGTACCATGAGCTCCTTTTCCTTTGTTTCTGCTATTTAACTCGGGAGCTTTTTACAGAGTCTTATCTTTGTGTGTCCCTCTTTTGGGGTTTATATTGGGTGGACATCGTCCTCCCGCCCCTTCCCTGGGACACCTTGGGTTAATTTTTTGTTTCGTTGCTCACTGTCTATGCATGCGGTTGCCTATGGCAATTTGTGTTTATATGTGTGCACTTTTCCTGTTTGGTGTGCACGGGGTTTATGTGTGTGTGCACTTTCCCCTTTAAGTGGCTTCACTACCCTGTTTGGTGATGGAAGGGTTAACTCCTTTCTTAGCGTGTGTGTGGGTGTGGCTGCTTGGCCTATTTAGCTCCTGCTGGAAGCCAGAAGTCTGAGGGGTACTCCAGGCATGTTGCTGGAGTCATCCTCCTGGTAGCCTTTACCATCTCTCCAGTGAGGGCCACCCTTGCGGTCATAAAGAATGTTGTGATGTTTACTTTATGTTCCTGTGATGTCTCTTCTTCCTGCAGCTATATGGATCTGGTTTCCTGTGTGAGTCATGTTGTGTGCTGTGTCCTTTTGTGTTTGGTCTGGACAACAGCATTTGAGCACGGGTTCCAGTCAGTGTGTCTGTGGCAGGTAGGTGTGGAAGTGTTTCACTCACCTGCCATATCCTTATGCTGTTGATGTTTTCCCCCTTCCTTGCAGCTTGGCCAGTGAGACTCCTGTTCGTCCGTGTCCTGGAAGAACAGGTCGTCTTACCCTGCTCCTAAGTTCAGGGATCCCTTGAGGGCTAGTAGGGACCCCAGGTCTCTGAGTATGAGCCCTCCTACCATCAGGGTCGGCTCATACAGCTAGGAGTTAGGGTCAGAGTTAGGGACGCTGTAGGAGGTGACCTGCTCCCTAATTCTGTTGTTTCTGGCCTAGCAGCTTCCCTTTCCGTTAACATCGCACGGATGAGAGTTTCCCCCACTCTCATCCGTGACAGGTATTGCGCCATTTTGCTAGTCCTCTCCACTACAGGAATGAGAGATGAGAAGTTCTCTTTGTGTACTGTCCTCCCCCATTTCCATCTCTGCCACATGCAAAGCGCCCGCCTTCATTGTGAGCAGCGAGCGTTTCAGTAGACACAGTAGTGGGATGGTTACGCTGATAATAGAGGGATCGCCGCTCATCATCTGTGTTGATTCCTCAAAGTTGCGTAAAACCTCACAGAGGTCAGACATCCATGCCCACTAGTCGCTTGTTAAGAGCGGAAGCTGACTGGAAAGGCGACAAACCTGTTGCAGCTGGTATTCCACTACTGCCCTCTGCTGCTTACAAAGCCTGGCCAACATGTGGAATGTGGAGTTCCAGTGCGTGCTCACGTCACACAACAGTCGGTGAGCTGGCAATTGCAAGCGCTGCTGCAGCGTTTCCAGACCGGCGGCAGCTGTAGATGACTTTCGGAAATGGGCACACACGCTGCGCACCTTCACTAGTAGCTCAGGCAAATTGGGGTAGGTTTTGAGAAACCGCTGAACCACTAAGTTGAACACATAGGCTGGGCATGGTATGTGTGTAAGCTTGCCGAGCTCCAAAGCCGCCACCAAGTTACGGCCATTATCAGACACAACCATGCCTGGTTGTAGGTTGAGTGGCGAGAGCCACAGCTCAGTCTGGTCCCTTATCCCCTGCTACAGCTCTGCGGCGGTGTGCTGTTTGTCACCTAAGCAAATTAGTTTCAGCACGGCCTGTTGCTGCTTCCCCACTGCAGTGCTACACTGCTTCCAGCTACTGACTGATGGCTGACTGCTGCTGCAAGATGAGAATTCAGAGGTGGAAGTGGAGGGGGAGGTGGAGGAGGAGAAGGGGGGGGGTTGAAGCCACTAATGTAGGTGGTGGCGGAAATCCTGATGGAAGTACAGCCCGCATTCCTTGGCGTCGGTAGCACCTGTGCCATCCCAGGGTACGACTTGCTCCTGGCCTCACCCAGTGTGCCGTCAGGGAAATGTAGCGTCCCTGGCCACAAGCACTTGTCCATGTGTCAGTCGTTAAGTGGACCTTCCCAATAACTGCGTTGGTCAGGGCACGGGTGATGTTATGGGACGCATGCTGGTGTAAGGCGGGGATGGCACACCGGCAAAAATAGTGGCGGCTGGGGACTGAGTAACGAGGGACGGCCGCCGCTATCACACTGCGGAAAGCCTCAGTGTCCACAAGCCTAAATGCAACATTTCCAGGGCCAGCAATTTGAAAAGGTGCGCATTTAGTGCTATGACCTGTGGGTGGGTGGCTGTGTATTTGCGCTTTCATTTAAAGGCCTGGGGTATGGACATATGTACGCTGCTCTGAGACACAGAAGTGGATGTGCTAGCTGATGGTGCTTGTGAAGGTCAAGGTGCAGGGCGGGAGGCATCCGGGCCTGCATCTTGGACAGGGGATTGGCCAGCACGTAAAACAAGGGAAGAGGAGGCAGTAGTAGGGCCCGGAGACACGGATTGTGGACCCAGGCGTTCGACCCACCTATTATGGTGCTTTGATGCCTGCCATGTGGCAGATCATGCTGGTGGTGGTGAGGTTGCTAGTGTTCACGCCCCTGCTCATTTTGGTATGGCACAGGTTGCAAATGACAATTCCTTTATCGTCCGCACTTTCCTCAAAAAAGCGCCAGACTGCGGAACACCTACCCCTTGGCAAGGGATATTTCCGCAAGGGGGTGCTCCGGGGAACAGTTGCTGGCCTGTTTGGTGTGGCCCGCCTTCTCCCTTTTGCCACCCCACTGCCTCTTCCAGCCTGTTTCCGTGCTGTGGATCCCTCCCCCTCTGTACTGCTGTCCTCGCTCGGCTTGCCACCTTCCCAGGTTAGGTCAGTGATTTCATTGTCCACCACCTCCTCTTCCACTTCCTCACTCTGGTCATCCTCCTGACTTGTTGACCTAACAAGAATCTCACTTATTGACAACTGTGTCTCATCCTCATCACTCATCATCAACCTCTTGAGACACTAATTGCAGTTGACTGATTGGCAACTGTGTCTCATCCACCTCGTGAAACACTAATTGCCGTTCCTCACCGTCATCTTCTTCTGACTGTGGATGTTCAAGAGTATGGGAATCAGTGCACAAGATCTCCTCATGTACCTCTTCAAGCGGGCTTGGCGAGAGGCCCAAATCAAGGAATGGCGATGAAAAGAGCTCCTCGGAATATCCGAGTGTGGGATCACTTGTTTGCCAAGACTCTCCATGGTGGGAGGAAGGAGGATCAGGGTGAGGATTCTGTTGACCAGACTCTTGGCTACTGAGACTGGACTTTGTGGAAAACAGAGTGCTGCTTAACCGACTGGAAGCATTATCTGCTGCAATCCAACCGACCACCTGGTCACACTGGTGGGACTTCGAGAGTGGTGTCCTGCGCCGCCCTGCAAACTGGGACATGAAGCTAGGTATCGTGGATGAGTGTGTTTCTTGTGCTCTGGCAGCAGGCACACTTTTACCGCGCCCAGGGCAACGGCCTCTGCATGCACCATAAGCAGCACGGCCACTTCCCCATCCCTAACTGCTCGCCTTCTTCATATTAAATGATATATATGCTTGCAAGTATGTCACACGTACAGTAGCGCAGGTTTTGTAAGTGTATGCGCAAATAAATTAAACTGAATGTCACTGATATTTATGATGCGTAAACGTTAAACAGGAGATGTAGCGCAGGTAATGTCGCTGTCAGCAGCAGCCAAACAATTGCGCTGAATGACACTGATATTTAGGATGCACAAATGTAACACAGCAGATGTAGCGGAGGTTGTGTCACTGTCAGTAGCGGCCAAACGTAGTGGCAGGTTGTGCTAATAATATATATTAAGGAATATTAAAAGGACAGCCAATCACTGTAATGCCAGTAACCAACATGGCTACGGCATTACAGTGAGTGACAGTACTTTCCCGCACTTTTATTGGCTGCGTAGCAGCTAACAAATGTGTGGCGAGGAGACTCGGGACAGCGATGCTCGAGTCAAAATGGTGTTCGGCCGAGCATGCTCGCCCAACACTAGTGGGGATCAGTTTTAGTTGGTCTAGCTTACCCCCTGCTAGGGGAAGGAGGGTGTGCTGGGCATGTCTCTGCTGGACATGCCCAGGCAAAGCCAAGCCAGCCAGAGCACCTTCAGCTCTACTGGATGTGAGGCCACAGCTTAAAGCTTCAGGAGCCAGGAGGAGAGTTCCCTGGCATAATTAAGAGACAGACTACAAAGAGAGAAGTTTCAGAATGAAGAGGAAGCTAAGTTATACAGCAAGCCTGTTAGCACAGCAGAGCCAGAGAGCAACAGATGTAGCAGAGTTGAGTTTGCCTGCCAGAGTTTTATTGCCAAAGCCTGCTGGAACCAAGACAAAGTTTGAAGATTACCAAAGTAAAGCTGGTATTCAACTTCATCACAAGGTCTGGACTCAATTATTTCTTCAAATTCCTCAACTAATTCCCCCCAATTTGTCTGCTTCGGAGCCAACACCTGGGGTCCAACCGTATCCAGGTAGGAGCACCGTGACACTCACTTACACACATAAAGGGACATTTTAGGCCACCCTATACCACTCGGCCATTCCTACACCTGGGTAACAACCCTCTAATAGGGCCCCAGGGGGCGGCCCGCTGCATATGCAGATTATTTGAGAACTTTCTATTTCTTGATGCTAAAGGTGTTTTCTATTTATTTTGGATACTGCAATGCATCCACATCATAAGCATTCATGGCCACTGTCTCTCTGTATGATAAATGTCCCAGTCTGTACTGCAACCAACAGGTCTGGTATGGGGTTGGAGAGAACAAAAGTAGTAGTGCAGATGGGTGTTGTAGTAGTCACTGAGGTTGTCCTCCCAGTGCTTCCTGAAGTGGTGTGGTGGAAATGGAGTAAACTGTAGCGTAGTGTGGTACAAGGAAGAGACCGGGTTTTGTAAGATCTGCTCAGAGGATCTCAGACAGCCATATTTACCATGAATAAATGTTTGAATATGCAGTGATGGCAGCAGATGTACAGCAGGCAGGGGGTTAATAACTATGGTTTATCAGTTCAACCATTTGCAAATGTGGTAATATAAATGATGTTGTTTTTTTGTTTTTTTATTATGTAAAATTGAGAAGATGTGATTTGAATTTTTTAAAATATTCTTGTTTTGTGTATTTTAATATTTACTTTTCTTTTTTAGTCCCCTAGGTGTCATTTGATTGTTAAAACCATAGACTACAATAGTATACACAGCAGGCAGGCCTTAAAGGGATTGTCTGGGCTATAGATATCGATGACCTATATATCATATTGGTGGGAGTCCAACTCAAGGCAACCCCACCGATCAGCTGTTTGAAGGAGAAGTAGCCGCAGTGCAGTGTAATTACAGTTATTTGTCCCATTCAAGTGAATAGGAGAGGAATCTGTAATTATCCTGCACCACCGTTACAATGGAGAGGGCTTGCAGGTAAACATCCAAGGGGACACAGTGCTTGCACAAGCGATTAGGCTGCTTCAAACATCTGATAGGTGGAGGTGCCATGAGTTGGACCCCGGCTGATCTGGTAGATGACATATCCTATAGCCCAGACAACCCCTTTAACACGTAATGTACTATGGCAGACCAGGGAGGTTTCACAAGGCCTACTCCCAGCACCCCCACCAATAAGCTGTTCTTTGCAGCCTCCAGTGCTAAAACTAGCACTTTGAATGGAACAGGAAGCACAGCGCTGTTCAAAATGTAGTGGTCACGCCAGGTTACTGCAGCTCAGCCCCCATTCACTTCAATGACATATTAGCTGCAGTAATCCAGTGCGACCACTACACTTTGAACAGAGCTGTACTTCCTGTTCCAACCAAAGTGCAGGTTCTAGAACCAGAGGATGCAGGAAACATCTGATCAGTTGGGGTGAGGGGTGTTGGACCTTCACCTATCGAATACTAATGATCTGTCCTGAAGATAGGTCCTCAATATCAGGAGCCTGGAAAACCCCTTTAAGAAATTGCAGATTCCAGCACAAATGTAAATGAACCATATTCACCCTTCTCTTATATAACAGTAACAGATTTCATCATTTATTACTGCACTTATTTTTATGTTATAAAAAAGCCATTTGCACCATGTATTCGGAAGAATAAAATATAATACAACTGTCCAGCTTACATTATAAAGAGAAAACTGCTAAAAAATATGCTGCGGGGGTTCATTTGTACGTAAATAAGTATGTGATCCTGCACATGATTCTATGGTGATTAAACAATGATACATTGATTTCGCTGTAATGAATTGGAGATGCTATACTGTATATGAACATGTACAGTCGTGGCCAAAGGTTTTGAGAATGACACAAATATTAGTTTTCACAAAGTTTGCTGCTAAACTGCTTTTATATCTTGGTTTCAGTTGTTTCTGTGATGTAGTGAAATATAATTACACGCACTTCATACGTTTCAAAGGCTTTTATCGACAATTACTTGACATTTATGCAAAGAGTCAGTATTTGCAGTGTTGGCCCTTCTTTTTCAGGACCTCTGCAATTCGACTGGGCATGCTCTCAATCAACTTCTGGGCCAATTCCTGACTGATAGTAACCCATTCTTTCATAATCACTTCTTGGAGTTTGTCAGAATTAGTGGGTTTCTGTTTGTCCACCTGCCTCTTGAGGATTGACCACAAGTTCTCAATTGTATTAAGATCTGGGGAGTTTCCAGGCCATGGACCCAAAATGTCAACGTTTTGGTCCCCGAGCCACTTAGTTATCACTTTTGCCTTATGGCACGGTGCTCCATCGTGCTGGAAAATGCATTGTTCTTCACCAAACTGTTGTTGGATTGTTGAAAGAAGTTTCTGTTGGAGGGTGTTTTGGTACCATTCTTTATTCATGGCTGTGTTTTTGGGCAAAATTGTGAGTGAGCCCACTCCCTTGGATGAGAAGCAACCCCACACATGAATGGTCTCAGGATGCTTTACTGTTGGCATGACACAGGACTGATGGTAGCGCTCACCTTTTCTTCTCCGGACAAGCCTTTTTCCAGATGCCCCAAACAATCGGAAAGAAGCTTCATCGGGGAATATGACTTTGCCCCAGTCCTCAGCAGTCCATTCACCAAACCTTCTGCAGAAGATCAATCTGTCCCTGATGGTTTTTTTTGGAGAGAAGTGGCTTCTTTGCTGCCCTTCTTGACACCAGGCCATCTTCCAAAAGTCTTCGCCTCACTGTGCGTGCAGATGCGCTCACACCTGCCTGCTGCCATTCCTGAGCAAGCTCTGCACTGGTGGCACTCCGATCCCGCAGCTGAATCCTCTTTAGGAGACGATCCTGGCGCTTGCTGGACTTTCTTGGACGCCCTGAAGCCTTCTTAACAAGAATTTAACCTCTTTCCTTGAAGTTCTTGATGATCCTATAAATTGTTGATTGAGGTGCAATCTTAGTAGCCACAATATCCTTGCCTGTGAAGCCATTTTTATGCAACGCAATGATGGCTGCACGCGTTTCTTTGCAGGTCACCATGGTTAACAATGGAAGAACAATGATTTCAAGCATCACCCTCCTTTTAACATGTCAAATCTGCCATTTTAACCCAATCAGCCTGACATAATGATCTCCAGCCTTGTGCTCGTCAACATTCTCACCTGAGTTAACAAGACGATTACTGAAATGATCTCAGCAGGTCCTTTAATGACAGCAATGAAATGCAGTGGAAAGTTTGGGATTAAGTTAATTTTCATGGCAAAGAAGGACTATGCAATTCATCTGATCACTCTTCATAACATTCTGGAGTATATGCAAATTGCTATTATAAAAACTTAAGCAGTAACTTTTCCAATTTCCAATATTTATGTCATTCTCAAAACTTTTGGCCACGACTGTACATCAGGAGTATATAGCTAGTATCCTTTGTAAAGAGACTAAATAGCTCCATCTAGTGGAATAATGAGGGACAGTCAGGTACCCTGAATATCTTTCTTGTAGTATAAGGTCTTAGGGAGCTTTTTGACAGCATATCGGAGAGCGGTTTTGTTTTAGACAGTAGAAATTGGCTGTGTATTCTGTTTATATCATTGCAGAAACACATGGTGCAAATCTTTGGAACACAAACATTTGGATTTTTCAAGTATTCCCATTATCTTTTAGCTAAACATTTCAGTTCCATTGGAAAACTAAAAATGGACCCTTCTCCCTGAGAGTGTCATTATTAAATGTAATCTCCGCCATTCTGTTATTAGGTCTAAATAAAAAAAAGTCTGGTCCAGTGTTAGGCCTCATGCACATGACTGTTGTTTTGGTCCGAATCCGAGCCGCCGTTTTTGCAGCTCGGATGCGGACCCATTCACTTTAATGGGGCCGCAAAAGATGCGGACAGCACTCCCAGTCGGCCTTCATACACATCTGCACCCGGCTATCACATTAGGGGGTGCCGATGGGAGACAGAGGGAGTCTGCTCCCTCACTCAGCACTTCACATGCGGCAGGCGCCATTGCCCACGGCATGTAAAGTGTTAAACAGCCCGGATCTGCACTCCTGCCGGTCCGGGCTGTTAGAGCAGGGCCGCGGCTCCCATGTTCCGTAAAAAAACAGCGGCCCAGTTTAAGGCCCCTTAGAGCCCGCCGTAAAAAGGCGTATGGGTGGTCACTAAGGGGTTAATAGGTCCGCAAAAAAAAATAGAACATGTCCTATTCTTGTCTGTTTTGCGCACAAGGACAGGCATTGTTATAATAGATCCACAAAAAAACGGATGTAACACAGACGTCACACAGATGTCATACGTTTTTTTTCTGCAGGTCTGTGTGCACAAGCCCTAAGAGTAACAAAATAAAAGTCTTGCAGGTCTGATACCTTTTAATGGCTAACAAAAATAGAAGCAATGATGTTACATAGTGAGCTTTTGAGACAGCTTAGGCCATGTTCACATGTGCATTGAGTTCACTGTATCGGCATAGCCGGTTACCATGTGCGCCAACAAATCCGCAGCCATTATAATGGGATCAGGTGGGGATACACCCTCAGTGGAGGGCGGACCTGGAAAGAAGTGGCTCCTCAGGCACGCTGGCCAGAATGGCGGCCTGTAGACTCACCTGCTTACGCAGTGACAGGTGTATCATTGATATCTAGCAGACTGATGATTACTGGATAGCCATGCTTTTAGATCCAAATGGGGTGGAATTTGAAAAAAAAGCAATTCCACCCACAGTTTTAGGGGTTTTGTTTTTACACTATTCACTATGCAGTAAAAATGACTTGTGTGCTTCATTCTACAAGTCTGTATAATTACGTCAATACCACATACTGTATGTATAGTTTTTCTTGCATTTTAATACTTAAAAAAAATAACTGTTGAACAAAAACATTTTTTCTTGTCATTGCCGTATTCTCACATTTTTATAGTTATGTCTATGGAGATATCTGAGGATGGTCTGTAGTTTTTGGTAATACCATTTTGGGGTGTGTATGACTTTTTAATCACTTTTTATTCAATTCTTTTGGAGAGGTAAAGTGATGAAAAAACTGCAAATCGGCAATTATTTTTTTCGATACGTCATTCACCATGTGGGATCCTTTTTTTAAAAATATTTTAATAGTACGGTGTTTTTGCATGCTGCGATGCCCATGATGTTATTTTTTTAAATTGTATTAAAATTTTATTTTTACTTTGGGGAAAGGGGAGATGAGTTGAATTTTTATATTTTTTTAAAATATTTTTTAGATTTCCTTTTTTTATTTTTACTTTTCTGTTAGGTCCCCAATAAGACCCCAACAATTTCTATAGAATAATGGAATTTGCTCCATTATTCTATACAAAAATCACCATATTACAGTTCAGTGCTGCCACCTGTTGGCCTGAACTGTAATATACAAGTAATGGGCATGGAAGCCTAGTACAGACTCATTACTATAGATGAACGTTGATCTCCGCCTGGGGGAGGCGTCCCTTACCCAGAAGCACACGCTTCCAGGTTTTAGTCCTCACATTTGACCACAGTATCTGAGGGGTTAAATGTCCGCAGTAGGCATTACCGCTAATCACAGACATTCGCCGCAGGTGTCTGCTGTATGAAACGTGTGTGTGTTTAAACATCATCTGCCCCCAATAAGGGACAATTTTTGGAAGCTTTGGAATATGAAAAAGCACGAGACATATGCTGGCACTGTGTGTTTGTTAATGCCGTCAAACGTGAGTTCACTAATAGCTATGTCAGTCAGTGTCATTAAGGGCCCATGCACATGGACGTATATTCTTTCCGTGTCCGTTCCGTTTTTTTGGCGGACCGTATACGAAACATTAATTTCAATGGGTCCGCAAAAAAACAGAAGTAACTCCGTGTGCATTCCGTTTCCGTATATACGCATTTCCGTTCTGCCAAAAAATAGAACATGTTCTATTATTGTCCACATTACGGACAAGGATAGGACTGTTCTATCAGGGGGCAGCTATTCCGTTCCACAAAATACGGAATGCACACGGACGTCATCAGTATTTTTTGCGGATCCGTTTTTTGTGGACCGCAAAATACATACACCGTGTGCATGAGGCCTAAGACATCATTTACTATTGCTGTCATTGTGTTTCAGAGCTTGGGAAGGGAAAAAAATATATAAAAAATAGACGAAAAGAGATACATTTTCCTGAAAATTTTGACTTCTAGGAGACTACCAACTTTCAGGGCAATTGGAACAACTTTGGTTCGGACTGAAGGAATTCGGGTCTGAACCAACCTTTTTTTAAAAATTTGGCAAACCAGAACGGAACCAAATCTTGAGTAGTTCGCTCATCTCTAGTTCTGGCCCCATTCAAAGTACAGAATCACACGCCTGTGTATAGACCAGACCCGAAACCTGTATTTTGACTGATAGACTTAATGTCATTGGATGGAGGATTTCCAAAGAGGGGCATTCACAGATCTCATAGGGCTCTACAGCAAAACTTAGTATGGGACCCTTTGCCTCACCCAGTTTCCCAGTATTCATGCATCAAACACACCCAGGAAATGCACCCAGAATTCTTGATGAATTTACGTGGAAGAAATTTTAAGTTATAGAATTGTAATACAAAGTTTCCCCTCTGCCTCACCCATTTTATCAGACGTCCTGCTTCCCATCGATTACAAATCTGGCTGCCTGCAAGCTCAGTGCATAGGAATGTATGCAGTTACAACTGACTGAAATGGAAGCTGTAATCATCCGTTTGCACTGAGCCCCCCTAGTGGCGGCTGCATGAAAATTTTCACATCAGGAACAGAAGAAGAGTTCAGTGTTGGGTCCCCTGGGCCGCATAGCAGTCTTGTGGTCTTCCCCCCTTGAAAATACAGCACTGCGTTTTATGTGAGTGGGTCCCACAGAGGCCAATCTATTCAACTTGGAGATGGTAAGTGTATTGGAAACTTTCTTCTGCAGGCAAGTTAGGATTAAATTAGGTGGGTTGATAGGTTCCGAAGGGTCCCAGAAACCCAATTTAAATAAAGCTATTTATAAT
This sequence comes from Bufo bufo, assembly GCF_905171765.1. Lineage (NCBI taxonomy): Eukaryota > Metazoa > Chordata > Amphibia > Anura > Bufonidae > Bufo > Bufo bufo. The sequence continues at coordinate 66,528,161 of NC_053391.1, read as the reverse complement.
GAACTCCCACAAGTAGCAGGTGCAGGTAGCCCTTATGACTGTGTTACAGCAAGGAGGGGAACTTCCCACCATGTCCAACATAGTCATGTACCCAGGCTGCCTCTATGTAGATATAGCGTGTGCCTATAGATAAGGTAGTCCATGCACCCAATATAGGTTTTCCAAATCCCCCCTTCCCCATATCTGTGGCATCAATATTAGAAAACTATGGAGGAGAAACCACCCTGATGGTCATGCCTTCTTCTATCCAATAGGACACAGAAAGGCAATGGAAAGGTGCTAGCCTAGGGATGATGGCCTACAGTGATGACCTTAACCAGCTCAGGGAGTCTTTACTGTCTTTCTAGTACTTGATCAGTAGGCACAACCTCAGAATCAAGGGAATCCCTACATCCAGGATCACATCAATTACTTCTTTAAGGTATGGATTGTGGGGTCCTAGGTATTGTACCCACAGATCAGATAATGATGGCATATCAAAGAAGTCCCTTTAAAATGTGTCCTTCCATAAAGTTCCCACTTATAACTGTGGTTCTTACGGAGTGGAGGGATTGTACAGACATGATAGAACTAGATAGTGTATGTCCGAAGGTGCCCATAATGGAAATCTACGCCACTGGCAGTAAAGGATTTTTCTTTTGTTTGTATCACTGGAAATGTATTTTGATGCATTCTCATTTTCAAAAAATATTTGAAAAGCTAAATTAAATAGAAATGCTGCAGCCAAAGTGCCCCCCGTACAACCACCTCAAAGGGGTCTTCCAATCTCATAAAGCAATTTTAGATTGGTATTAGTGCAACCTCGCCTCGTCGGTCCTGAGAAAGAAGGTTAGGCAGTGTTTGTATAGCGCTGTGTCCCCTTTGCTTTATTTTCCCCGCATTGTGCCCCCGGCCAACTGGTTGTACATGAAGCTGCCACACAGCCCCATTAAAGTGAATGGGACAGCTACGGGTGGCCGATGTATAGAGGAATAACAGGAATTCACCGCTATGCAAACACTGCCTCCCCTTCATTGCCATGGGTATGCCAGCACTGCATTAGGTAGGAATACCCCCTTAATACAGTCAATAAAGAACATTTGTGCTCGGATCGGCTCATGCTGAGAGGGTACCCTACCTAAGCCTATACTCCACCCCCCCAACCTAGAAGCAGCAGAGTTATGCCGGAACTGCTTATCGAAGGGTAGCCTAAAGGGGGCTACCCCAATGATGAGACCTGAAAGAAGGGAGGGCTCCTGGGTGGGTTGAAATCGTTCGAACCGACAAGTGGGGGGAGGAGGGCCAGGTTTAAATAGTGAACGCCCCGCCTCCCCTCACACAAATGCGGCACTCTTAATTGCCTACCACTTGTGCTCGGATCGGCTCATGCTGAGAGGGTACCCTACCTAAGCCTATACTCCACCCCCCCAACCTAGAAGCAGCAGAGTTATGCCGGAACTGCTTATCGAAGGGTAGCCTAAAGGGGGCTACCCCAATGATGAGACCTGAAAGAAGGGAGGGCTCCTGGGTGGGTTGAAATCGTTCGAACCGACAAGTGGGGGGAGGAGGGCCAGGTTTAAATAGTGAACGCCCCGCCTCCCCTCACACAAATGCGGCACTCTTAATTGCCTACCACTTGTGCTCGGATCGGCTCATGCTGAGAGGGTACCCTACCTAAGCCTATACTCCACCCCCCCAACCTAGAAGCAGCAGAGTTATGCCGGAACTGCTTATCGAAGGGTAGCCTAAAGGGGCCAAAAGAACCATGCATAGGAGTTAGAAAACTTGATAACAGAAACTACAGACCAAAACTCGAAAGCCAATGATATTTCGTATAAGGATCCGGGATATTACGCATGGAACACGCGGAACTGCGACGACCCAACCGTTTGATGACATGTACTGGCACCTTATGCATGGACGCCGCCGCTGCCGCGCCCATGCGGAAGGAATGTCCTGTGATCCAGCGAGGACCGACCCCTGAACCTGTCAACTAACCTGAAAGTACGTAAGAAAGGCCGCGGTGGTTAGCCGGGCATTGCCTAGTTCGAGTACGGGAGAACATGCCGCTTGGACTAAATACTACGCAGCTAAGCCTCCAAGGCCTGCACCGGACACCATCTGCTGTCCGTGGGAAAGTATCTGACCGCCACTGGTAGCCCCGGCCGTGACGTCTTGGACGAGGCCAAGGTGAGGACATAGATGGACCCGCGCCGGATGAGCTGACCTTTCCGCAGGCACCCAGCCAGCGTATTGGTGCCCATGAGCTCGCCTGACCTGAGGAATCCATGGAAGGCCAGGTACAAGGCTGTTTCTACCAGAGCGCTAACCTGTGGCCCGAACGGTTTGCCCCTGCAGTTTGCCTGTCACGGCCTGAACAAGCTACCGGTAAATGGCTGACGCCCATGTCGTTTCACAACAGACATCTTGCGCAAACCCTTCAACGCCGCTTTGATCGGGTGGGCGGAGAAGAGTGACGGTAGGTCCGGATGTAGCCTGTACCAATGGTGCTGAATACCTGCCATGTACAGTTAACAATGCTATAGGACAGGTTTAATTGAGAGTGGCAAAAACCCTGACAAAGCCCAATAGGTGAGTGATAGGCCCCCTTTTTTTTTTTTTTTATCTCCATGCGTGAGAGACTCTAATGGCGGAGTCCTGTGTGTAAACCTAAAGCGGAGAAGCCATGCGTGAGAGACTAATGGCGGAGCCATGCGTGAGAGACTAATGGCGGAGTCATATGTGTAAAACTAAAACGGAGAAGCTCTGCGTGAGGGACTCTAATGGCGGAGTCATATGTGTAAAACTAAAACGGAGAAGCTCTGCGTGAGGGACTCAGATGGCAGAGTCATTTGTGTAACCTAAAACGGAGAAGCCATGCGTGAGAGACTCTAATGGCGGAGTCATATGTGTAAACCTAAAACGGAGCAGCCATGCGTGAGAGATTCTAATGACGGAGTCATATGTGCCAACCTAAAACGGAGAAGCCAGGCGTGAGAGACTAATGGCGGACTCGTATGTGTAAAACTCACATTGAGAAGCCATGCGTGAGAGACTCTAATGGCGGAGTCATATGTGTAACCTAAAACGGAAAAGCCATGCGTGAGAGACTCTAATGGCGGAGTCATATGTGTAACCTAAAACGGGGAAGCCATGCGTGAGAGACTCTAATGGCGGAGTCATATGTGTAACCTAAAACGGAGAAGCCATGCGTGAGAGACTCTAATGGCAGAGTCATAAGTGTAAACCTAAAACGGAGAAGCCATGCGTGAGAGACTCTAATGGCAGATCCGTATGTGTAAAACTAACACGGAGAAGCCATGCGTGAGAGACTCAGATGGCGGAGTCATATGTGTAAACCTAAAACGGAGAAGCCATGCGTGAGAGACTCAAAAATGTATTTTTTTATTTTATTTATATATATATATATATATATATATATTTTTTTTTTTTTTCACTATCAACCACTTAAGCAGCTCTCGTATGGGCACAGCTCTGAGTACGAGCATGAAGAGCATGGTATAACGCAGATCACCTGCACGGACTAACTAACATCCTGTGCCTAAATAACCCCCTTGGAACCTAATGTACGGCCGGCAGCAGGAAGCCAGCCACCGCCTATGATCTGCTCCCCCTGACCGAGCCTAGTACTCCTTCCCCTGATCCCTGCCTACCTAACGGCACGGCGGCCCGTGCCAGACTTTATTGAAGATGAGGAGCCTTACCCCCCAGCCGCGTGGGGAGCTCACGCTGCTCCCTGGCAGAATGCACCAGTGCGGGGGAGCCCCCCTCCTCAGCTAGGGCTGACCCACCGCCGGCTGGACACTCGTACCGCGTGGGGAGCAGCGCCACTCCCTGGCAATGTGCACCGGATCAGAGGGAGCCCTTCCTTTACCGTGGGCCCCGGCCCCCGCTGGTTTGAACCGTGTGCCGCGTGAGGAGCCGCACAGCTCCCTGGCATTGTGCGCCGGTGCGGGAGTCCCCCCCCTCACCTAGGGGCTGGTTATTGTGACTGGAACCCGCTGGGAGACTGAAGCCTAACTGGACCTACCTGTGACCGTGAAGGCTGACCTCCCAGGCCGTGGCTGACCCACGTGCGTAGTCGTGACGCAACTACCCGTAGATGCCCACCCAGTGCCTGTAGTTAACGGGAGTGCGACCGAGTCTGTGGATGTGACCGACTAGCCCCTGTAGTCGTGAGGGGACCCTACATCGAGAGTAGCGGTAACGGACCATCGCCTGTAGACGTGGTAGTATTACCTCATGAGTCTGTTGACATGAGACTAATGCCTGCAGTCGTGGCCGGTCTTAATAATGAGTCTGTAGTCGTAACTGATTTGTGCCTGCAGTCGTGGCAGGGCTTTAGAGCGGGTCTGTAGTCGTGACAGACTGATGCCTGCAGTCGTGGCAGGACTTTATAACGAGTCTGTAGTCGTGACAGACTGATGCCTGCAGTCGTGGCAGGGCTTTATAACGGGTCTGTAGTCGTGACAGACTGATGCCTGCAGTCGTGGCAGGACTTTATAACGAGTCTGTAGTCGTGACAGACTGATGCCTGCAGTCGTGGCAGGGCTTTATAACGGGTCTGTAGTCGTGACAGACTGTTGCCTGCAGTCGTGGCAGGGCTTTATAAGGAGTCTGTAGTCGTGACAGACCTGGCAAAGCAACATTCCTATCTATACCATTATTATTATTATTTTATTTTTATTTTTTTTCTTTCCCCCCCACCAAAGGCCACGACTGTAGGCGCCACCCTGTAAGAGATGCGCCAGAGGCCTGGACATAATAGTCCACCATCCCCCGTCCCCCAAGCCTATGCAGGAGAAAAGAGGGGGTTGGCCCCCGCATGCACCACCCCTGACTCACCTGGCGGCCATGACAGCCACGAACCCCACAGTATCGTAAGTTAGCCCACCACCTGTGGACCTGAACAACCAAGAACAGACGTGTGAGTGAGCGCACGCCAGCTGGGCGACACTTCACTCATGCCACCGCTCCCTAGCTAACCACCGGATTATTGTGACTGCGCCCGAACCAACCCCCTGACTGACCGTATGGGCTTACGGGCGGCCCGACTGCGTGCGCAAAGTGACGTGGCCAGCCCCCCTCCTTGAAGCCCTCTTTATATTTCATCCTTGAACATATTCCAAATTTTATTTACATTTTTTTTTATTTTTTTTATTTTTATTTTTTATACTCCTGCCTTAGTACCTAGCCACTGTGCCTGAGCAGAGGAGCCCTGCACCTGGACTGCAGTACCAGTATGGGCCTGTAGGTGTCGACCATCCCCCGCCCTCTCTCAAGCCAGGACCTGCTGGAGCGCAGCAAGCCAGTGATTCCCTTCTAGGTTAGAATTAACCATTGAAATCATAACTTGTTATACAGTGCACATGTCTGAGTATCTGCTTATCTTGTCTTGCCTGAGTTTGGCGCAGTAAAGAAGACGAGTTTATTCTGCAGCGGATTCCTAGACATGACTGAAAGTCACATAAGCATGTCCACCTTCACTGCCTCGCTAATTGTAATTACCAGGAGAACGTGCATCAGGATCGGCTGTGAGGGATTTGCGCTCCGCCATGTGGAACATTGCATCCCGTGCCCACCGCTATCGACTATTTGTACAGGGAAAGCCGCGGCGTATTAATCGCCTATAGGTTTCGGCTTCCGTCCCCTGATCCTGCAGCTGGACCTCCGCTTACTGATTGCAGCTAATGAATAGATCCCTGTGTGAGCGGACGGCGTTTTCCTCTACGGCGGAACGTTCTGATACGGGAGTGAGTGATATATAACGCTGCGTCGTGGAGCCGACGGCCGGCGTGACCGATGCTCAGGGTATGCGAGCGGACGTCGTGACCCGTCGCTGCTGAGCCACAGGTGAGGGGTGCCCGCCTGGGGGACGCTGCATGTGGGAGCGGGGGTGCTTAGCGCAGGGCCTGGAGCGGATCGGGGTGCCTGTCTCGGGGTGCCGGAAGCGATCGGGAGTGCGGGCAGTCTCCAGCGCAGCTGGGGACCGGCGGCACGCTCGGCAGCCCCACATGTTATACATAGCGAGACGGGTGTGCAAGCCACCCTGCCTACCTAATCACCGTAGCGACGAGCTCGACGCAGCCGATCCCCCGATCCTCCAGTGACGCATGCCCTTCTCTGGCACCAACCCACAAGCCGATTCGAAATCGTTCGAACCGACAAGTGGGGGGAGGAGGGCCAGGTTTAAATAGTGAACGCCCCGCCTCCCCTCACACAAATGCGGCACTCTTAATTGCCTACCACTTATTGTAACAAGGATTTTCCTACATACATTTACTAAAGCAGCTCCATCATATACCGCCTGACTCAGATGATATACGTACCATGTCCTGTGTACGGTATTTTGGTGCCTAAAATCTATTGTCTTGAAAGCTGAATAAACACAGAGGCCACTTCTGGGACATTTACCTTAGATCACTAACAACATGTCACAGAGGACAACATCTTCTAAATTTCGCTGACAGGCAATGAAAATGCTGTTTCTCCATGACAATAAAATTACTTTGATGACCAAAAAATGACCATCCGAAAAAGTAGATACATGAGGATTATAGAGGATGAGACAGAAACTGTCTTCTCTGAAAGACTACTTTAACCCAGGCAAACACAATACATCTTTTTTGGTATAAACACATTTAATTAACTATTTCTCTGCCAGGAAAGTTTAAAGGGAAGAATTCTCCAATACTCTGTACAATACACTGTAGGCAATGGGAAAAATGAGTTAAAGGAAATGTCACAATTTTTTTTTTCTGCCAGTCAAAACCAAATAGTAACACATCTTTATTTTGTAATCTCTTTTTATTTTCAGATATTTTTTTCAATACTATTTCCCGAACATGATTGATGTGGATCAACTTGCAGGATGACAGGCCGAACTGGATGGAGAAATGTATTTTTTCGGCCTTATGTACTCAAGGGGGTGCCAGCAGGCCCAGAAGCAATGAGCGCTTCCATCAATACAGATGGAAGCGCTCATTCCTGAAGCGCTGACACCCATATACTGCGGCGGGGAGCGGAGCGCATAGTTCCCTGCCTCGCCGCCGATCACCGCCATAGACTTCAGGCCTAGTAGGCCTGAAGCCTATGCGGTAGTGATATCCCGGCACAGGCGTGTGTGATGATGTCATCGCGTGCGCTTGTGCCAGGACTCAGCAGCACAGTGCTGGGACTCTGCGAGCAAGCGCAGGTAAGTATTTAGCTTTTAGTTTTTTTTTCCTTTTTTCTGTTTTTCTTTATGTTCCAAATTTGGGGGACATGAGGGGGCCGGGGTGCACACAGGACAGAGGACGTGTGGGGGGAAAATATGGTGGCATACTGTGTGGGGGAAAAGATTTTTATTTTATTTTATGTGCCAACTTTGGGGGACATGAAAGGGGTGCACACAGGAGGACGTGGGGGGGTTATGGTGGGATACTGTGTGGCATAGTGGGGGACAAATTATTATGGGAGGGATTACTATGTGGGGGGAAAATTACTATATGGGCAATGTGGGGGACACTACTGTGTGACACTACTGCATGGAGGCAGTGTGGGGGACACTACTGTGTGGGGGCAGTGTCGGGACACTACTGTGTGGGGGGCAGTGTGGGGGACACTACTGTGTGGGGGGAAGTGTGGGGGACACTACTGTGTGGGGGACACTACTGTGTGGGGGCAGTGAGGGGGACACTACTGTGTGGGGGACATTACTGTATGGGGGCAGTGTGGGGGACACTACTATGTGGGGGGCAGTGTGGGGGACACTACTGTGTGGGGGCAGTGTGGGGAACACTATTGTGTGGGGGGCAGAGTGGGGGACACTACTGTGTGGGGGGAAGTGTGGGGGACACTACTGTGTGGGGGGGAAGTGTGGGGGACACTACTGTGTGGGGGACACTACTGTATCGGGAAATGTGGGGGACAATACTGTGTGGGGGAAGTGTGGGGGACACTACTGTGTGGGGGACACTACTGTGTGGGCCCGGGGGCACTACTGTGTGGGGGCAGTGTGGGGGACACTACTGTGTGGGGGACACTACTGTGTGGGGGCACTACTGTGTGGGGGCAGTGTGGGGGACACTACTGTGTGGGGGCAGTGTGGGGGACAATACTGTGTGGGGGGCAGTGTGGGGGACAATACTGTGTGGGGGGCAGTGTGGGGGACACTACTGTGTGGGGGGCAGCGTGGGGGACACTACTGTGTGGGAGGCAGCGTGGGGGACACTACTGTGTGGGGGGCAGCGTGGGGGACACTACTGTGTGGGGGACACTACTGTGTGGGAGGCAGCATGGGGGCCTTTCTATTGGGGAGGAACTGTAGGGGCCATTCTATTATTTTTGGGGACACTATACAGGGATTATTACCTGGAGCACAATATAGGGTATTATTATTACTCAGGGCACTCTAGGGGACATTATAACTGCTGTAGACACTATAGGAACATTTGGGGTAATTTATCAAACTGGTGTAAAGTAGAACTGGCTTAGTTGCCCATAGCAACAGATTCCACCTTTCATTTTTGACAGCTCGTTTGGAAATCCAGTTCTACTTTACACCAGTTTCATAAATGACCCCAATTATGTCTATCAGGGTCACTATTTTTTCAGCAGTATAGTACCTGGGACATTGGGGGGCACAATGGGCACAGTATTGGGGGTGGCAGCAGGATGACACTGTGGGGACACCAGGATGGGGAGGTTGATAGAAAAATTGTCTGTGTTACAAACTCTGTAGAGACGAGATGTGGCTGAAAGTATTTCTCATGGCGGTCTAACGGAGAAGAAGAGGAAAGAGAAGGTCTACATGACATGGGATGTCCCTGGATGTAAGAGGTATGTGGTCAAGTATTGGGGGGTGCCAGAGAAATGACCCGCCCCTGGGCACGCCACTGTTATAGGGGAGGCTATCTTGGCTGACCTGTTGTTAACAGCATTTAGAAAGCATTAAGAAAATTGCTTTACGGCAGCCCCATGGTCCATAGACACAATGGTCAGGAGGGGACCTCATTGACTTCTATGGGAGAGTTCTCTAGGCAGCTCTGTTAAAATGTGCAGAGGTCACTGTACAAGGAAAGAATAGATAAGCTCTGACAATTACCTATTGTGAATCGTGGATCCTGTTTTATCTGTCATTCTAATCACCTCTGTGTATAGAAGAGCAGGTAACTGCAGTAAAGTGATCTGTACAGACTAGGAAGTGAAGCCAATTAGGCCTAGTGGCCAGTGCGAAAACTGCAGAATTGTATGGGGGTCATTTATGAGCAGATATACACTACTTTTGTGGCATATATCTGTCGCATGCCATGGTGTGGCAGAATCTGCAACTTCTTCTCCACTTATGCCAGGTGTAAAAAAAAGCGGGCATCATGGCAGGCCGGCAGGCCCGTCTCATTCAACATTTTCTACACCTGGTTTAGGCATAGAAAATGGTCTAAATGTAAGACAGCAAGGAAGCTCTCTTACATTTAGAATCTGTTAGAATCTGTGCTGCATTCGCCAAAGAGATGTAGAGCCCGGCGCCTCTACATAACTTCAGAAATCCACTGCCAGCTATAGGGCTTATTAAGATCAGTGTCTAAAACGCCGGCCTAAATAAATATGCTCCTATGTTTTTGGTTTAAATATAGATATTGATATTAAATAACATTCATATTAAAAGTAATATTATCAAAAACGTATTTAAAAATATGTAAAAAATAAAAACATGATTTAAACAATAGGTAATTTTCTGATGACACATTTCCTTTAAAGTAGTTGTCCCATGAAAATGATTCTAAATTTTTTAAACCACCTCTTGATCTGAATACTTTTGTAATTGCATGTAATTAAATATTTAGTATTGCCACTGAGTTATTCAGTAAAATGTATCTGTATAGCCCCACCTGCTGTTTGTTCTTTTTCTTATTTCTTTGACCTGCTCACTGAGATGGCCGCACATGCTCAGTTTCATCCTACAACTGCCTCTTGAGCTGTGATAGGGAGAACATGGACACGCCCCCTGAGCTGCAGCAGAAAAGACACTCCCCCTGAGCTGTCAGCTTGATATAAATCTAGCAGAGCAATGAATGGGGAGATCTCTGGATCCATGTGAGGTCCAGGGCTGGTTCTACCTTTGTTAGAAAGAGATTGTCATGTAGTATATGGTCTGATTCTCATTTTTTACAATAATCATTGGGTAACCCCTTTAACCCCTTCAGTACTGAGCCACTATTCACCTTAAATGCCAGGCCGATTTTTGCAAATCTGACATGTGTCACTTGACACATTGTACTTCATGACAGTGGTAAATTTAACAAAAATATAAACGCAACACTTTCGGTTTTGCTCCAATTTTGCATGAACTGAACTCAAAGATATGAAACATTTTCTACATACACAAAAGACCCATTACTCTTAAATATTGTTCACAAATCTGTCTAAATCTGTGTTAGTGAGCACTTCTCCTTTGCCGAGATAATCCATCCCACCTCACAGGTGTGGCATATCAAGGTACTGATTAGACAGCATAAATATTGCACAGGTGTGCCTTAGACTGCCCACAATAGAAGTCCACTCCGAAATGTGAAGTTTGATCACACAGCACAATGCCACAGATGTTGCAACGTTTGAGGGAGCGTGCAACTGGATGCTGACTGCAGGAATGTTTACCAGAGCTGTTGCCCATGCAATGAATGTACCATAAGCCGTCTCCAAAGGCGTTTCAGAGAATTTTACAGTACATCCAACCGGCCTCACAACCGCAGACCACGTGTAACCACACCAGCCCAGGACCTCCACATCCAGCATGTTCACCTCCATGATCATCTGAGACCAGCCATCCGGACAGCTGCAGCAACAATCAGTTTGCATAACCAAAGAATTTCTGCACAAACTGTCAGAAACCGTCTCAGGGAAGCTCATCTGCATGCTCGTCATCCTCATCGCGGTCTGGACCTGACTGTAGTTAGTCATCGTAACCGACTTGAGTGGGCAAATGCTCACATTCTATGGCGTCTGGCATGTTGGAGAGGCGTTCTGTTCATGGATGAGTCCCGGTTTTCACTGTTCAGTGCAGATGGCAGACAGCGTGTATGGGTCATGTGGATGAGCGGCTTGCTGACATCAACGTTGTGAATCGAGTGGCCTATGATGGAGGTGGGGTTATGGTATGGGCAACGAACACAGGTGCATTTTATTGAATGCACAGAGATACCGTGACGATATCCTGAGGCCCATTGTTGTGCCATTCATCCACGACCATCACCTCATGTTGCAGCATGATAATGCTCGGCCCCATATTGCAAGGATCTGTACATAATTCCTGGAAGCTGAAAACATCCCAGTTCTTGCATGGCCTGCATACTCACCGGACATGTCACCCATTGAGCATGTTTGGGATGCTCTGGATCGGCGTATATGACAGCGTGTTCCAGTTTCTGCCGATATTCTGCAACTTCGCACCGCTATTGAAGAGGAGTGGACCAACAATCCACAACCTGATCAACTCTATGCAATGGAGATGTGTTGCACTGCGTGAGGCATATGGTGGCCACACCAGATACTGACTGGTTTTCTGACCCCCCTCCCCCCAAGTAAGGCAAAACTGTGCACATTTCAGAGTGACCTTTTATTGTGGGAAGTCTAAGGCACACCTGTGCAATATTCATGCTGTCTAATCAGCACCTTGATATGCCACACCTGTGAGGTGGGATGGATTATCTCGGCAAAGGAGAAGTGCTCACTAACACAGACTTAGACAGATTTGTGAACAATATTTGAGAGTAATGGGTCTTTTGTGTATGTAGAAAATGTTTCAGGTCTTTGAGTTCAGTTCATGCAAAAAGGGAGCAAAACCTAAAGTGTTGTGTTTATATTTTTGTTCTTAGGTCATATAAGAATCAGTGGTTGTTGATTAGTAGTCAGTCTGCTGCTGAGTTTGAGAGAGTGCAGATCTAGCACTTCTGCTCAGATGAAAGTCTAGACAGGAAGGGACAAAAGAAAGAAAAGACTAAAGAAATCCAAAGGATAAAAGCCACAAACCAGGCATAAAAGACCTTTGGGAATCCAGGTGAAGGATACTATAGCCACAGGCAACCTCACCAAATAACTCAGATTTACTAGGGACCTGAAGCAGAGTTACCTACCAGAACTTCTGATACAGAACCTGCAAGCTAAGCTAAACCCAGCCTAACCTATTAACAGTGGATCTACAGAATTCCTCTAAATTGCAAAAGACTGGAACCAACATCATTAAAAGTTGTGAGTTGTATCCTACCACTGTCTACTTCATTTTTACCATTGGTTGTACCACCATTAACGGTACTGGCGTCACGACAAATACCATCAAGGGACTCAGCCGCAACAAGCACCCTAAGCACCCCTGACATCAAGGGCACCTCAACCTCCATCTTGGCTGATGCTTCCCTACCACAGAGCGTGCCCCGGAGGATTTCGTGCTGTCCACCTCAGCACTGTGCTGCCAGCCCAGGGAGGCTTTCTCCTAACCGTAAGTAAACTGATGAACTGTGTGTTATATCATTTGGCCCCTCATTTGCCCACAGTGCACCTCACGTGTCGCCCCTGCGGTTCTGGCTGGCTGCACAAGGAGCAGGGAACAGACGACATGTTCATCCCAGTAATGGAGGAACAGGAGTCTCTATCTGAGGCCAGGCTGCAAGGAGAGGGGAACACATACAGCTATAGAGAGATGGCAGGTAAGCGAAACCAATAACACACTTACCTGACACAGAAACACTGACTGGAACCCGTGCACAAGTGCTGGTGTCCACACCAACATTAAAGGACACAGCAGACACCACAAACCACACAGGAACCCAGGACATCCATAGCTGCAATAACATGAGACAGGGGAATATCTAGTAAACATGCTGGACACCAAACACCACCAGACATGTAACACCAAACTAGACATACAAACACCCTGAACATAACCCACTCCATACAAATAAGGACAGGAAGGGAAGGGAAAGACACTGGGATGACATTGATGACCACAAGGGTGGCCCTCACTGGACAGATGGAACACCCTGGACTGGAGCACCAATTACAGCTGAAGTACAACTGACTCCAGCCAGGAAACCACAGAAGATATAAGCCAAGTGACCACACCCAGTCAGGGAGTTAAGCCTTACAGCACCAGACAGAGGGAGGCTACAACTAAAAGGGGAAGTGCACACACAAGCATACTAAACCCGTAACCAGCGGCAACAGCATGCGTGGCAACCATGTGACGGCAATCACCCAGAAGGCCGAGACACTGCCACCGCATGCTCTCACAGCAACATGTTGCCGCGGGGAACCGCAAGTATGGCAACAGTGTCACAGCGTACACCATAGGCCGTGACACAATGCCTAAGGAAGGTATCGGGCTGCTGTCCAAGCCATCGGGTCCCTGTCACAGCAGCGCGGGGAACCTATGGACACCCCGCACCCGGCAGGATACCGTTCATACCGCGGTCAGCGCTGACCGCGGCAGTGCAAGGGTTAATGCGCCGACATCTGTGTTTTCACCGATGCCGGCGCATACAGCAGGGTCCGGCTATCAGAGACTGCCGGATCACTGCAGCTGATCAGGTGGGCGCAGCTCCTGCACCCGCCTAATCAGAGCACCATAGCTGTATGGCGCTGGGATTTGTGACTCTGTTTTTAGCGCCGTACATGTACGGTGCTGGTATCCTACGGGTTAACACAAAAAAATTATCATTATTATATATAGATATATATATATATATATATTTTTTTTTTTTTCATAAGGCAGTATCTGATATTTATAAAAAAAATGTTTCTCAAAACATTTTATAAATCATTACATGCTAAATTAGCTTGGTCCATAAAAAAAACACCTGTCACCGCTCCTGACAACTCTGTTTAGTAAATAATTGGATTCCACAATAACCATTATGCATTTATTCTTATGACTCTGTGTTGTGCCGATCCTCTATTATACCTACTAAAAGTCTCGGAATTAATGGCAAACTGGAAGTTAATAGTTGGGGATGTGTCGCTGCACAGGAGAGCTGACAGATCCTCTATACTATACCACACAGGAGAGCTGACAGATCCTCTATACTACACCACACAGGAGAGCCGACAGATCCTCTATACTACACCACATAGGTGAGCTGACAGATCCTCTATACTACACCACACAGGAGAGCTGACAGATCCTCTATACTACACCACACAGGAGAGCCGACAGATCCTCTATACTACACCACACAGGAGAGCCGACAGATCCTCTATACTACACCGCACAGGAGAGCTGACAGATCCTCTATACTACACCACACAGGAGAGCTGACAGATCCTCTATACTACACCACATAGGTGAGCTGACAGATCCTCTACACTACACCACACAGGAGAGCTGACAGATCCTCTATACTACCCACACAGGAGAGCCGACAGATCCTCTATACTATACCACACAGGAGAGCCGACAGATCCTCTATACTACACCACACAGGAGAGCTGACAGATCCTCTATACTACACCACACAGGAGAGCCGACAGATCCTCTATACTACACCGCACAGGAGAGCTGACAGATCCTCTATACTACACCACACAGGAGAGCTGACAGATCCTCTATACTACACCACACAGGAGAGCTGACAGATCCTCTATACTACACCACACAGGAGAGCTGACAGATCCTCTATACTACACCACACAGTAGAGCCGACAGATCCTCTATACTACACCACACAGGCGAGCTGACAGATCCTCTATACTACACCACACAGGAGAGCTGACAGATCCTCTATACTACACCACACAGGAGAGCTGACAGATCCTCTATACTACACCACACAGGAGAACTGACAAACCCTCTCTACTACACCGCACAGGAGAGCCGACAGATCCTCTATACTACACCACACAGGAGAACTGACAGATCCTCTGTTGTGGTAAATATTAATAGTTGTAATTAGCTCGCATCAAAGTTTGTGTAAGGAAAAAGGTAAGTCTCCCCCCTCAGCCCCAGTCAGAGAGCCACACATCTGTTACCATCTTGGTTGAAGATTCTAAGAGACTCCTCCCGCCCTTCTCAGTCTCCTCACCTTTATTTACTAACAAAAGGTATAAAAGGGGCTGGCCCAAGACAAGGATACAGGAAGTGATAACATGCAGGAAGAGATGTCAAAGGACAGGGCGGGGCAATCAATGTGGCTAGGACAATGCACACGCCCCATCCCTGTCAGCATTTAACACTGCTCAAAGGTGATCAGTGTCTAATAAAGATCATTCTACTGGTTCCCATTGGTTTGAAATTATCTGCGAGACATTGCTACAGCTATTGTCAGTATACGGTACTAGTATACCGACAAGGCAGATATGCATGTCTTAAAAGCAGACATTTCTCCAAGACACAGGGAGACAGATGACAAACTATAAAAACACACACACATCCTAAAGTAAAATGTCCGCATAATAAAATTTCCACAACAGTCCCTCCTCTTTGTCATATGCTCGCCAATGTCCCTCGACGGATCTCGATCTTCTTCTTTGAAATAAAAACCAGTCTTTCTAAAGTCAATCTTGACACGTCTTCTTTTCTTCGGGAGGTGACGTTTCGCATTGGTCGCCGGCCTTTTTTTGGGATCCTCTGCATCTGGTCCATGGTTTGGTCTTCAGGGCGTCTTGTCTGTTCGGTCTTCGGTAACTCAGTCGATTAGACATCAGGAACATCTCACTCCGGCGTATAGAAGGAATGGAAACAAAAAACATAAGTACATGTCCCATTTCCTTTCACCCGGATCCAATGGAAAACCAGTGAGCCCCAAGACCTCCCAAAGCTTTAAAAAGGATTCTAACCGTCACTAGTCATAGCTCCGCCTCTGTCCGGCTCCTGTCAGTATGGGCCTGACCCTTGTCAATTGTGTCTGCTAGCCAGGCATAACCTTCCTCACAACCGGAGGATCCCACATCTACGGGTCGCCTAGCTGCCCGGACACCCATACAGGATTAATAAGCAAGGAGCAGGAGCCAGAGCTAATAATAATAATGTATCGTCTATCAACAAATGCCTCCTTGTAACAAATAAACAAAAGTGATACTCTGCATTCTTTGACTTAGTTGAGCAGCTTCTTGCAGTGACCGGTGTGGATCCAGTTGTCTCGTCCTTCGAACTTCAGAGAGGTTGGCGTCATCAGCAGCACCTGGAATGGCCCAAGATATCTCGGCTCTAGTCCCGTCCTCGGATGTTTCTTTAGCACGACCCAATCACCTGGTTGACTAGAATGAACACTGGTTATTGAGTCTGGGTCCGGAAGAGAACTCCCGAACCCGGTGGTGGACATCGGGTGATAACCCGTGGGGCTGCCTGGGGGCATACCTGATGGAATAAAAGGGTTACAGTGGAACATTCAGGCCATGGATCGGCCGTGATTTTTACCTTCTTTGCAAAAATCAGACCCAAGTACCAGCAAAGAAAAGGATTGACATTTGAGAGGTTAGAAAGTTTGAAGATCGTTGTTTTCTGCACCACTTTCCCCCCTTCTCATCGTCCTTAAAACCAGGACGAAGAGAAGCTGGATTAAACATGGTGCATCGTCTCAAGGTTAGATGGAGAGATGACAGAGAGATAGAGAAAGAGAAAAGCGCTTCTCTTGGACTCTGCAGTCCTAGCGGGACGGGATTACATGACAGTGTTAGTTCGCACTGTCTGGGACTTTTGAATGCCCTGTTGCTGGAGCTCGATGGATTCGTGCAGCCACAGTTCTGCCTTCTGGAGGGAACCATGGCTTTGGAGTCTAGTGGGGAATTCACGGACAAACTTTTCCCAAATCCAGACCTCAAAGGTCCCCTCTTTGGGGATGGTCCACTCTGAACCTACAGTCCATTGGTGCCAATCTTTGAGGGGCTTAACAACTCCTCCTCCATAGATGGATTTCATGTACTGCTTGGCTATCCTATAGTCAGAAGTGGTACCCTTCTGTTCCCTACACTCATGCTCGAGCTACAGTTTCCCGCGACCTACGCAAGGAATTTTCCCGCGACCTACGCAAGGAATTGTCCCGCGACCTACGCAAGGACTGCCCTGCGACACACGCTGGGCGGCTGTTACTCCCCTTCGTTTGCCTCTGAGGTGCCCCCAGGGTTTCTGGCACCGACACACGGACTCCGTTCACCCTAGTTAGACCTCAGGAAAAGGAGTAATCAGTGTGAGGAAAAGGGCTCTCGCCGACACACGGCGGCCCTCTGAGTCTCCTAATGAGATATACCAGCCTCGGTTTTGGCTCTGAATAGTGACCTGACCACAGGATAGGGCTTCCAATTGACCTGTAGTGGAAAAAAGGGGTGCACAGAGAACACACAGTACCTTCTGTGGGGACGGGGTACACACAGAGAACACACAGTACCTTCTGTGGGGACGGGGGGGTGCACAGGAAACAAACACACAGTACTCCTGTGAGGAATGGGTTTATTCACACAGCTATTGGTATGCCCAGGTGATATATATCACCTTTTCTCCTTAAAAAAAAATGCTCATCAACTCACTTTCCTTTGCCGATATGATTCTATATAGTCAAGCTGAACAGCACACAAAGCCCTTTTTGCAGTGACTGATCAAAAATCTCTCACTCGGCAGCAACCCTTGAATTCAGACAGTAGTTCCCACACAATATCATGAGACCCCCAGTACTCCTAACCAAATCTGCAGAGAAAAGAGAGGGAAAGAGAGAGAAAAAAGAAAAAAGAGAAAAGCGCCAAAATATGAAAAACCTAAAAAAATTAATAAAAAGGAAAAAATTAATAATAGGCTAAAAAATAAAAATGGGTCGGTAAATAAAGAAAAACTGAAAGAAACTTCAATAAAAACCAAAAATAAATAAATAAATGGATTAGTAAAATAAGAAGACCTGTAAACAGGAGAGAAAAACAAATATAACAAACTTCAGTTACAGACAGTCCTGCTATATACATTGAGATTCAGTAAAAAGTTAATTTTACCTTAACCCAAAACGCATACAAAAACTAAAACCTCAGGAACACATACAATTGTATAGGACTGAATTAACAAATCAATGTCCTGGGGGGTTCCTCTGAAACCGTACAGGAGAAATTCTACCCACCCAGTAATTGAAATGTTAATTTGCCCAGCCCCAAACAGCTTCAGATTCATTTTACCAGAGAAGCAGGATTTAACATCACAAGGTCCCAAAACCGGTTTCTTTCACATTTTAACCGTTCATATTGTGATTTAAAATCTGCCTCACTGATAGATGACCTCGGCTGTTCCTGGGGTCTCTGCCTTTGCAAAGAAGCATGTCTGGGACCATTGCCCCATCGTGTTGAATAAACCACTTTACTTCTAGGTGTGGTTCTGGGGTACTTAACATACCTGTGTCTGTTGCCATTAGCAACGTTACAATATCGTGCAATGTGCCCGTATTCCCTGCATGCAAAACAAAGAATACCTCGCCTCCCTGCATAATACCTTGTCTGGGCACATGGCGATTTGATTTGGCGCACAACATTAACCATATTGAGTCCACTTACCACGGACTCATCTGAGGAATCTTCTGGCCTTGTGTTAATACGCCCAACTCCAGGGTCAGACACATTGTCCATCTCCATCCCTGAGTCGGTTCCACTATCTGAACCACAATCCTCAGACTTCTCCATGCTTACAGTGCATACATTGCCTCCAATCCCAGACACATTACTCTCCAACGGTTGTTTCAATAACTCTGGCAATTCCCTTACAGCACCCTGTGCGTGCGTCAGGCTTTCAGATAAACATTCATTCTCCTTGCGCAGCTCAGTATTACACCTCACAGTACATTCATAATTAGCGCTAGCTTCAGCTGCCTGCTGGACAAGAGTTCTCAATTTAACAATTTCCACTTTTAAATCTTCCACTTCTCCTTCCAAACTCAGCTTCAGCCTACAAGACTCCTGATATTTATCCGCTATCCACCCAGCAGCAAAAATCAGAGCATACTTGCCTTTCCTTTTGCGCCATTTTTTGGTACCGATCAGGTTTGCTACACAATTCTGGGCCTGCAGCCATGGATCAGTAGATCCCTGCATAGCCTGAAGAATGGCCGCCGTGTCCTTCAACTTTGCTACTTCTTTAAAAATACTTTCCATTGCACAAAAACAAACCCCACAATGGTTGATACAAAAAACAAAACACTAGTACCAATTTCTAGGAGTTGTCCCAATACTTTTGGCACAGAACCTTTCTACACTGTAATACCCGTATTAATTATGCCAAACAAGTCTACAATTCAGTGTAACAGCCACAGATATACAAACATTAAGCAGAATCATCAACTATAGGACGATTTCACCACTAAACTGCCACTAATGCTCACACAATGATTCCTGTATCAGACTGGTCACTGAGCTAAACCATAACCGAACACTCAACCGATATCCCGCACAAAACTTATCAAAACAAAATCAAAATGTACATAGAAAGGTTACAAAAAGACAAGATAACTATTCTGGACAAAACTAACATTTCAGGCAAAAACAATCAGATCGCTTTCCATAGTCAACTGACTAAAATGGCCTCCAAGCACATGGTAAAGATGGCCGCCAAGCACATGGTCATCACACAAAGGAAATCAAGATGGTGTCTACAATATCCAACAATAAAAACAGTTTCTATATTCCCTGTTCCCTTCCCCTTGAAACCAGAGAAAATCCTCCACTCTGTGGGTGATTTACAGGTTAACAATATAAAAACACTCTCTAAACGCTGTCTCTAATGTACAAACACTAAAACCAATTGCTGCCTCTATAAACCTCTATAAAATTGCCTCTTACAAAATCAAAGTAACATAAAAGTTAAAAGTTACAAAAAACACAATACCCTGTACTACTCATCAATGATCATACAATCTCATCATACAACCTCTGTACAATCTACTTACAAGGGAAAAACACTTACACACCCCCTGATGCAGCAGATAACAACCATATACACAATAGGTTCTTTTTAAGTAGATTTCTTTCCTGATATCAGCAGATTGGAGTACACAGATTTAAATTCACAAAGAGCAAAACTTTCTCAACAATGAGAGTAAGGAAAAAGGATATTACCTTATGCCGGCCTTTTTTGCTTTTTGAAAATTAAGCTGTGTCTCCTTTAAGTTCTGCTAATAGCGGGGAAAAAAATTAGCTTTCTAATTCGTGGTTGCCAACTGTTGTGGTAAATATTAATAGTTGTAATTAGCTCGCATCAAAGTTTGTGTAAGGAAAAAGGTAAGTCTCCCCCCTCAGCCCCAGTCAGAGAGCCACACATCTGTTACCATCTTGGTTGAAGATTCTAAGAGACTCCTCCCGCCCTTCTCAGTCTCCTCACCTTTATTTACTAACAAAAGGTATAAAAGGGGCTGGCCCAAGACAAGGATACAGGAAGTGATAACATGCAGGAAGAGATGTCAAAGGACAGGGCGGGGCAATCAATGTGGCTAGGACAATGCACACGCCCCATCCCTGTCAGCATTTAACACTGCTCAAAGGTGATCAGTGTCTAATAAAGATCATTCTACTGGTTCCCATTGGTTTGAAATTATCTGCGAGACATTGCTACAGCTATTGTCAGTATACGGTACTAGTATACCGACAAGGCAGATATGCATGTCTTAAAAGCAGACATTTCTCCAAGACACAGGGAGACAGATGACAAACTATAAAAACACACACACATCCTAAAGTAAAATGTCCGCATAATAAAATTTCCACAACACTCTATACTACACCACACAGGAGAGCTGACAGATCCTCTATACTACACCACACAGGACAGCCAACGGTGTATTGCTTACTGAATTCAAATATCTGGGAAAAAGGTTTGCAAGGCCCATTGTCATGGTAGGCCCCTTACCGCCACCATGATGGGAGTATGGCTATAGACAGGTAAACACTACTCCGTAGATCAGTAAGTATCACGCTGGCCCCTCACACAGGCAACAAATTGATCTCAACATATACCACAAAGAGTTTGCACACCGATGCTGCCTCAACTTATCGTATATAGGTAATTAGTCCCAATGTCTCCAGCTTGCATCATCGTCTCCAGCATTATTGTGGATTGAAGGATGATCCTTTTTTTTTCCTGGTTCTGCCCATAGGGAGCGCACTTCATTTTTCACGTACAATGCTATCTCCACTTTTAAACAGCAAAAATTTATTTAAAACATGTAACTCCAGCCTCACATGGAAGAAGCTATGCTAATATATCATACTAAGGCCTCATGCACGCAAACGTATTATCTTTTCGTGAAAAAACGTAAGACGTACAGCGGCTCACCCCTGTAGCGTATGGATAGGTGCTCACCCTCTGGTCCTACCCTCAGGACCCAGACGAGAAAAATGAAAAGATATGGAAATGAGGGGGCACTCTCAAAGGGGATCAGTTGATATAATCAGATATTTATTATATAATTAAGAACAAACCCTTAAAAATCATTAAAATATACATAAAACAAATGTGCAAAACGTCATTGGTGATGCTCCTACCACCAACTCTGAGTGTGGATAGGAAAATGCCAACAATATGTGACAATATGATGGCTAAATAAATGTCCCAATAAGCGTTCTGTTCCACACAGGTGTAGGAAAAGCACTAAAGCCAATGACGTAGAACAATAATGATATAATCACTGCCGGCCCTGTGGCACAGTCCTAATGGAGCGATGATGGAGTTAATGTCCCTTTATCCAGTATTCTGAACATACAGAGGTATACGGCAGGTTCAGTACTCACAATCTCTTGTCGCTTGCGATGTTCCGGTCTTACCCTTCTGGCTGACTCTCCGCAGCGCTGATTTTCCAGGTGGCCGTACACTCACAGCGTCCCGCGTAGTGTACACGGCCAAGACGTGGCGTCCCACGTAACCTGGTAGTCTAGGGTGCCGGCTGGACGCTGAGATGACGTCACTAATATGCGACTTGAACTCCGGTACAGTGCTGGAGATGAATCTCGTATGCCAGTATCTTTCAAATGAAGAGCTTTCTTGTTCTTTTCCAGAATCCACGCTCACTCTGTCTTTGCCAGACGCGTTTCAGGGTCATGCACCCCTTCCTCAGTGGCCAACTGAGTGAGTGGATTCTCACTCCTTATATATGGGTTTTTGCTTTTCCCACAATCCCACTTTTCTGGGCTAATCCCAATACGTGGGATGGATTACATTATTGCTTGCTTATATCGCTGTTTGCAGTATAAAACACATTTAAATGAAAATTATAACTATAAATAGCATCCCATACATTTGTTACTCATAAAACCAGGTCTATGGAGAAGACTGCACAGTCAGAGTGACATTTTGAAGAGAAACGCATCAAAACCGCATCCAAAACGCAATCAATGTGAACTGCGTCCTATATGTGTTTTCGATATTTTGATGCTTTACAGGGTCTTACAGTGAAGCCTATCTATATGTATTATTTTGGCATATATCAATTGGTGGTTTTCTTGCCATATTCATTGATTGTATCAAAGAGGAGCCTTCCCGTGGGGAGGGGAGATCACAGCACCGATAGTCGGCAAACTGCGATATCCCATCTCCACCGGACGACCCCCCATCAATCATAGAAACCCAAACACCTCCATCTCGGCATTGAGGCCTCTGGGAACAATAGTGTCATATTCGAAGATTCTGCGGGATTCTTGCCTAGACATGTGTGCAATATGGTTACCCCCTCTCCATAATTTCTTGACCCTTTCTATAGCCGTGAATTTGAGGCTAGTTGGGTCACAATTATGTTGAACTTTAAAATGTTTTGACAGGGAGTGTGTCTCTAGACCTTTTTTAATGTTTGCCACATGTTCCGCTACCCTCTTTTTAAGTGTTCTTTTTGTCCTACCTATGTACTGTTTCTTACATCCACATTCCAATAGGTATATGACGTCAGTTGAATCGCAGGTTAGACACTCTCGTATTTCTAGACTAAAAGAATTTACTGTGGATGCCACTGTAGTCGTTTTTTTGGGGAAATTTGTAATTTTACAGTTCACACACCTGCCACATTTAAAAAACCCATTTATTGCCAGCCAATTACTTTTCACTTGTTTTTGATTATCTTTATTGACTTTGACAGTTGGGGCTACTTTCCCCGCTAGATTGTTGGCCCTTGTGTATGTTATTTTTGGTGTATCACTCAAAAGGGGCCCAACTAGCTTATCATTCAGCAGATGTCCCCAGTGTTTTCGGATACTCCTTTCCACCACTTTATATTGGGAACTAAATGGAAGGATAATCCTTATTCCCTCATCTTGTGATTGTGGCTCACTTGTCTCAAAGAATTGTTTCCTTTCCATCTTTTTTACCTTTTCCAATGATTGGTTTACCACTTGGACTGGATAATCTCTATCCAGCAGTTGCTGTTTCAAGGCAGTCGCCTCTTCATTAAATTTGCTATCAACCGTGCAGTTCCGCTTGAGTCTGCGGAACTGACTGGTTGGTATGTTAATTAACCACCGTGGAAGGTGGCAACTGGCAAACCTGATGAAGCTGTTTTTGGCCACTGGCTTGAAAAATGTATTGCATTGCAACTGACCTTCCTTGATCCATATTTCCAAATCAAGGAATTCCACCTTCTCTTTGCTAGTGGTAGGGCTAAATACCAAGTTCCTATTATTGTTGTTAATATTGTTAAGAAACAGATCAAGGGATTCCGCTGTGTCCTGCCAAATGAATAAAATATCGTCAATGTATCGCCGCCACAGCACCAGATCCGTCCCCAGCCTGGGTAGAATGATCTCTCTCTCCCACTGTGCCAAAAATAAATTGGCATAGCTGGGGGCGA
Organism: Bufo bufo; assembly: GCF_905171765.1. Lineage (NCBI taxonomy): Eukaryota > Metazoa > Chordata > Amphibia > Anura > Bufonidae > Bufo > Bufo bufo. The sequence continues at coordinate 66,504,405 of NC_053391.1, read as the reverse complement.
ATCTGGTGCCCATGGCGGTCCCGGTACACTGCAGATAAAACTCACTGTCAAAGGCAAAATAGTTATGAGTTAAGATGTATCTCACGCCATCTAATAGAAATGCTAACTGTTCACTGGGGAGTCCGGTGGAGATGGGATATCGCAGTTTGCCGACTATCGGTGCTGTGATCTCCCCTCCCCACGGGAAGGCTCCTCTTTGATACAATCAATGAATATGGCAAGAAAACCACCAATTGATATATGCCAAAATAATACATATAGATAGGCTTCACTGTAAGACCCTGTAAAGCATCAAAATATCGAAAACACATATAGGACGCAGTTCACATTGATTGCGTTTTGGATGCGGTTTTGATGCGTTTCTCTTCAAAATGTCACTCTGACTGTGCAGTCTTCTCCATAGACCTGGTTTTATGAGTAACAAATGTATGGGATGCTATTTATAGTTATAATTTTCATTTAAATGTGTTTTATACTGCAAACAGCGATATAAGCAAGCAATAATGTAATCCATCCCACGTATTGGGATTAGCCCAGAAAAGTGGGATTGTGGGAAAAGCAAAAACCCATATATAAGGAGTGAGAATCCACTCACTCAGTTGGCCACTGAGGAAGGGGTGCATGACCCTGAAACGCGTCTGGCAAAGACAGAGTGAGCGTGGATTCTGGAAAAGAACAAGAAAGCTCTTCATTTGAAAGATACTGGCATACGAGATTCATCTCCAGCACTGTACCGGAGTTCAAGTCGCATATTAGTGACGTCATCTCAGCGTCCAGCCGGCACCCTAGACTACCAGGTTACGTGGGACGCCACGTCTTGGCCGTGTACACTACGCGGGACGCTGTGAGTGTACGGCCACCTGGAAAATCAGCGCTGCGGAGAGTCAGCCAGAAGGGTAAGACCGGAACATCGCAAGCGACAAGAGATTGTGAGTACTGAACCTGCCGTATACCTCTGTATGTTCAGAATACTGGATAAAGGGACATTAACTCCATCATCGCTCCATTAGGACTGTGCCACAGGGCCGGCAGTGATTATATCATTATTGTTCTACGTCATTGGCTTTAGTGCTTTTCCTACACCTGTGTGGAACAGAACGCTTATTGGGACATTTATTTAGCCATCATATTGTCACATATTGTTGGCATTTTCCTATCCACACTCAGAGTTGGTGGTAGGAGCATCACCAATGACGTTTTGCACATTTGTTTTATGTATATTTTAATGATTTTTAAGGGTTTGTTCTTAATTATATAATAAATATCTGATTATATCAACTGATCCCCTTTGAGAGTGCCCCCTCATTTCCATATCTTTTCATTTTTCTCGTCTGGGTCCTGAGGGTAGGACCAGAGGGTGAGCACCTATCCATACGCTACAGGGGTGAGCCGCTGTACGTCTTACGTTTTTTCTCAATACAGTACCCTCAACAGCTGAGCTCCCCTTGCTGCGAGATGGACATTTGGGAACATTTGGATAACAAATATAGAAAAATTGAGGCTTTTCCTTTCAATTTAGAAGGTGAAGCATCAATAGATACCAACAGATCAATGGATGATGTTTTTAGGGCTCTGGAGAAGACTCTGCAACGGCAGTTGCGCAATAAGTGGGAGATTCGATCACTTGCGCAATATCTAGATAAGGGCCTCATCCCCAGAGGTTTGTCACTCACCAAGACACCTGCATCAGACTTGGTGGATGACAACTTTAAAAAAGAATGGGATGATTTCCTGAAAACACAATCAGGGGCCCTTATACAGATGATTATCAAAAGAAGGATACAAATGACAGATGAGATGACAGGGCAAATAGACATTTTAAAAAAGGAAATGGAAGCATTCCCAAACACTGATGCAGTTCGCAAATGGCATGAGAGAATTTGCAAGAATTTGGACACACTAGAAAGGGAAATAATAGGTAGGAAATCAAGAAAATTATACCATATGGAGAGGAAGGTAGTCACTGATAGGTATGAACAAAGGGAAGTAGAGCACATCACAACACAGGGACATTCTGATAATGTCAAAATCACAAATAGATTTGAGACACTTGCTACACCTCATTTTTTAGATTTTACACCCCCACATCACAAAACACGTACGAGAAGCACATGCACTTCCACCCCACCACGACAGGAGATATTAACACACAATCAGTCAACACAGGGTTTTGTTCACGATTACAATCTGAGGGAGCGTCCGAGGGAGTATGCACAGGGCAGAGGGAATCACCAAACACACAGGCAGGAACACAGACAGGAACACAGACACTACCAGAGCACAGCACATCACTACACGCCAACAATGAACAGAAATACACAGAGACACGAGCACAACGAACAACGCGGAGAGGACGACACTCACAAAAGAAGAAAACACAGAAATTAGGAGTAACACTCACCAATGTGATAAATATCAGTGACACTGTCCTCACAGATACTCAGGTGCAGCTTTTGAACAAAGGCTTAAAGTTTGCTCCTACTAATCCTATGGATAAATTTGCCACATATATTGGTGTGGAAAAGTTCATTAGACGTTTATGTCTTAAAAAATATTTCATAAAAAACCCAATAAATAGGGAAGCGGATTTGATGGGGAATACTGCCAAATACCCACACACAGATTTAAAAGCCAGGTCAAAAAAATTTCCAAGACAGGAGATTAGTAGTGAAATGGCCACATTCAAGAATAATGTAGAACGGGATCTAAGAAAAATTAAAAGTCGTAGGGTCAATACTAACTTGAATAAAGAGGAAATTAAGGCCATAAAATCACTACAAGAAGCCAAGAATATCACAATTAGGCCAGCAGATAAAGGCGGGGCTGTGGTGATACTCAATACGGCAGATTATACACAGGAATGCCGGAGACAACTAGGATCAGAGAATACATATCAGAGGTTAAAAGGAGATCCTACACAAGAGTATCACAACATTCTGAAGGATTATTGTAGAAGGGGAACACAAGCAGGTTTCCTTTCGGAACAGGAGGCGAGATTTATCTTGGACACCGAGGGGAGGATTCCAATGTTCTACTGTGTCCCCAAGATCCATAAGAGCCTAGAAGCACCACCAGGCCGCCCAATTGTGTCGGGTATCCAGTCCATATCATGTAATCTATCTAGATACGTTGACCAATGGCTTCAGCCGTATGTCAAACGGGTGCCATCCTATATTCGAGACACCACCGACATTATTAAAACACTGGAGAATGTTAAATGGGTGGATGGATGGATCTTGGGGACGCTGGATGTTGGATCTCTCTACACGGTGATAGAACACACTGGGGGGATTCAGGCACTACATGAACAACTATCGGGTGATGCCGGGCTCCCCAGTGAACAGTTAGCATTTCTATTAGATGGCGTGAGATACATCTTAACTCATAACTATTTTGCCTTTGACAGTGAGTTTTATCTGCAGTGTACCGGGACCGCCATGGGCACCAGATTCGCCCCCAGCTATGCCAATTTATTTTTGGCACAGTGGGAGAGAGAGATCATTCTACCCAGGCTGGGGACGGATCTGGTGCTGTGGCGGCGATACATTGACGATATTTTATTCATTTGGCAGGACACAGCGGAATCCCTTGATCTGTTTCTTAACAATATTAACAACAATAATAGGAACTTGGTATTTAGCCCTACCACTAGCAAAGAGAAGGTGGAATTCCTTGATTTGGAAATATGGATCAAGGAAGGTCAGTTGCAATGCAATACATTTTTCAAGCCAGTGGCCAAAAACAGCTTCATCAGGTTTGCCAGTTGCCACCTTCCACGGTGGTTAATTAACATACCAACCAGTCAGTTCCGCAGACTCAAGCGGAACTGCACGGTTGATAGCAAATTTAATGAAGAGGCGACTGCCTTGAAACAGCAACTGCTGGATAGAGATTATCCAGTCCAAGTGGTAAACCAATCATTGGAAAAGGTAAAAAAGATGGAAAGGAAACAATTCTTTGAGACAAGTGAGCCACAATCACAAGATGAGGGAATAAGGATTATCCTTCCATTTAGTTCCCAATATAAAGTGGTGGAAAGGAGTATCCGAAAACACTGGGGACATCTGCTGAATGATAAGCTAGTTGGGCCCCTTTTGAGTGATACACCAAAAATAACATACACAAGGGCCAACAATCTAGCGGGGAAAGTAGCCCCAACTGTCAAAGTCAATAAAGATAATCAAAAACAAGTGAAAAGTAATTGGCTGGCAATAAATGGGTTTTTTAAATGTGGCAGGTGTGTGAACTGTAAAATTACAAATTTCCCCAAAAAAACGACTACAGTGGCATCCACAGTAAATTCTTTTAGTCTAGAAATACGAGAGTGTCTAACCTGCGATTCAACTGACGTCATATACCTATTGGAATGTGGATGTAAGAAACAGTACATAGGTAGGACAAAAAGAACACTTAAAAAGAGGGTAGCGGAACATGTGGCAAACATTAAAAAAGGTCTAGAGACACACTCCCTGTCAAAACATTTTAAAGTTCAACATAATTGTGACCCAACTAGCCTCAAATTCACGGCTATAGAAAGGGTCAAGAAATTATGGAGAGGGGGTAACCATATTGCACACATGTCTAGGCAAGAATCCCGCAGAATCTTCGAATATGACACTATTGTTCCCAGAGGCCTCAATGCCGAGATGGAGGTGTTTGGGTTTCTATGATTGATGGGGGGTCGTCCGGTGGAGATGGGATATCGCAGTTTGCCGACTATCGGTGCTGTGATCTCCCCTCCCCACGGGAAGGCTCCTCTTTGATACAATCAATGAATATGGCAAGAAAACCACCAATTGATATATGCCAAAATAATACATATAGATAGGCTTCACTGTAAGACCCTGTAAAGCATCAAAATATCGAAAACACATATAGGACGCAGTTCACATTGATTGCGTTTTGGATGCGGTTTTGATGCGTTTCTCTTCAAAATGTCACTCTGACTGTGCAGTCTTCTCCATAGACCTGGTTTTATGAGTAACAAATGTATGGGATGCTATTTATAGTTATAATTTTCATTTAAATGTGTTTTATACTGCAAACAGCGATATAAGCAAGCAATAATGTAATCCATCCCACGTATTGGGATTAGCCCAGAAAAGTGGGATTGTGGGAAAAGCAAAAACCCATATATAAGGAGTGAGAATCCACTCACTCAGTTGGCCACTGAGGAAGGGGTGCATGACCCTGAAACGCGTCTGGCAAAGACAGAGTGAGCGTGGATTCTGGAAAAGAACAAGAAAGCTCTTCATTTGAAAGATACTGGCATACGAGATTCATCTCCAGCACTGTACCGGAGTTCAAGTCGCATATTAGTGACGTCATCTCAGCGTCCAGCCGGCACCCTAGACTACCAGGTTACGTGGGACGCCACGTCTTGGCCGTGTACACTACGCGGGACGCTGTGAGTGTACGGCCACCTGGAAAATCAGCGCTGCGGAGAGTCAGCCAGAAGGGTAAGACCGGAACATCGCAAGCGACAAGAGATTGTGAGTACTGAACCTGCCGTATACCTCTGTATGTTCAGAATACTGGATAAAGGGACATTAACTCCATCATCGCTCCATTAGGACTGTGCCACAGGGCCGGCAGTGATTATATCATTATTGTTCTACGTCATTGGCTTTAGTGCTTTTCCTACACCTGTGTGGAACAGAACGCTTATTGGGACATTTATTTAGCCATCATATTGTCACATATTGTTGGCATTTTCCTATCCACACTCAGAGTTGGTGGTAGGAGCATCACCAATGACGTTTTGCACATTTGTTTTATGTATATTTTAATGATTTTTAAGGGTTTGTTCTTAATTATATAATAAATATCTGATTATATCAACTGATCCCCTTTGAGAGTGCCCCCTCATTTCCATATCTTAGTATTATCTTTTCGTGTCCGTTCCGTTTTGCGGACCATATGCAGAACCATTCATTTCAATGGGTCCGCAAAAAAAACTGAGGGTACTCCGTGTGCATTCCATTTCCGTATGTCCGTATTTCCGTTTCGCGTGAATCCTGTCGTGGGAATGAGGCCTAAAATTGTATGTAATAATCATGGAGACACTAATATGACTCTATCCGGAGGTATTCAGAGAACTGTTAGGTGTTTGCACTTGACTGGAAGCTTGAGACATTCTAATGGTAATGTAAGAAAGATAGATCCATAAGAAGCTTTCAAACCATATTTTCTAAGCAAGGGGTGCACTGTAGACTCACTTGGTGGACAGTCAATCGCATTGACTAGACTTTGATATAAAATTACCACAGCAAAAAGAGGGTTCAGAGGTTTATCAGAGGCATATGGAGGTAGAGTGGAGGCTTCATGCACTATAGTTGGAGAACGATTATGGGTCTGTACAAAAGGTAGAGGTAACAGCCTCAGTTGTAATATAGTAAATCTAACCATTCAACATCTAGAACATTTCCTTCAACAAGTATCTAGATATACCCCATTTCAGAAGGCAGAGAGCATAAAGCACTGAGCTAGTGGAACAATTGAGACATTAAATCACCATTTAACGTACGCCTCTCCTGTCTAGAAGTGAATCTGAGCCTCGTACCAGGCATCTGGTGCAAGTTAAATCCTCATTTCCACTCAGCTGGGTAAATTGAGGGCATGGTAACCTTGCAGCTTGAAAGCAAACTTGGCACACAGGAAAGTCTTTGAGCGTGGGATTTTATTTCCAAACCATTAATTTACAAATGAGGCATCATTTTACTCCAAACATGGCACATGTTAGATAACAAAGTCACAAGAAATTGATGGCTATTGGAGAATCCACAACTACCATGATGGTCATTAAGGCAGCCCTTACATGATCAGGTTTAGAGCAGGTTTTCAGATGCAGTCTTCACGATAAAAACGAGGTCTGGGTCATAAAAATAGTAAACATATTAAAAGTGTAGTATTCCTATCACAGACAATGGGGGCATATCGCTAGGATATGCCCCCATTGTCTGATAGTAGCGGGTCTTACCTCTGGGACCCACAGCTACACCGAGAACGGAGCAGGGAGAGTGGTGGCTGGAGGACCCCGGGTCTTCTGGGGTCCGGCCACCGCCAAGCGCTCTCCCCATATAAATGAATGGGAGCGCACCGCACTTGCGCGGCCACCGCTTCCATTTATTTCTATGGGTCAGACGGGAATAGCTGAGCCACCCGCCCTTCACCACCTTTCCCTGCTCCATTCTCGGTGTAGGTCCCAGAGTTGGGACCAGCACCTATCAGAAAATAGGGGCATATACTAGCGATATGCCCATTGTATGTAATGGGAGTGTCCCTTTAAGGGCATATTCTTATACTCTTTTTTGAATATGGGGTTGTCATTCTTTAAAATTGCCTAAAACGACACTGATGTAACAGATAAGTATAACTTCATTCTTTTAATTTATTACATTTACTGGCACTGAGAACATTTTTTAAGTACTCCCCCTTTAAAATTTGAGTCACTGTTTTGTCACATTAAGATACCAAAAATCTTATGTTCTTAAGAACCATAATGAAATGTGGAGAAGATTCTTGTGACAGGGTCACACTGAATATTTCAATAAGTACTCTTATTTCAACCAACTTTGTATAAACCGATGAAGATAAGAAGCTTTGTAATATGTTATTGGGACAAAATGCCTCTTTCTCCACTAATTTACTAAGAGGATTATCTGGTCACTGAGAGATCAATTTACAGCTGCTGCCCGTAGAAATCTATGGAGAGGGGAAGGAAAAAGGGAGCAGCTGCAGAGAGGTAGGGAGAGACAGACACAGACACTGCTGCTTCTAGTAAGTTTTCTATCTCATTTCAGTGCTGTATTTCAGGGTTTCCAACCAGAATTTTTCTTTTTTCTGGACAATTTATCCCAAAATCAGCCAACATTTTTTACAGACAAATTGGAAAACTATAATGAATGATAAAGATTATAATACATGTCTATAGCTCAATATACTGATAAGACCTGATCACCAATATTTATTATGAGCTGTAAAATGATAGTTACCACCAAAATAATCTACTCAAGTACCAACAGCCTCAAAAAAATCACGGACACATCAATTTTTTATTCACGGACACGGGAAAAAAGTCACCAATTTTTACGGACTGTCCAGATATTTCTGGACGGTTGGCAACCCTGGCTATACAGGGAGTGCAGAATTATTAGGCAAATGAGTATTTTGACCACATCATCCTCTTTATGCATGTTGTCTTACTCCAAGCTGTATAGGCTCGAAAGCCTACTACCAATTAAGCATATTAGGTGATGTGCATCTCTGTAATGAGAAGGGGTGTGGTCTAATGACATCAACACCCTATATTAGGTGTGCATAATTATTAGGCAACTTCCTTTCCTTTGGCAAAATGGGTCAAAAGAAGGACTTGACAGGCTCAGAAAAGTCAAAAATAGTGAGATATCTTGCAGAGGGATGCAGCACTCTTAAAATTACAAAGCTTCTAAAGCGTGATCATCGAACAATCAAGCGTTTCATTCAAAATAGTCAACAGGGTCGCAAGAAGCGTGTGGAAAAACCAAGGCGCAAAATAACTGCCCATGAACTGAGAAAAGTCAAGCGTGCAGCTGCCAAGATGCCACTTGCCACCAGTTTGGCCATATTTCAGAGCTGCAACATCACTGGAGTGCCCAAAAGCACAAGGTGTGCAATACTCAGAGACATGGCCAAGGTAAGAAAGGCTGAAAGACGACCACCACTGAACAAGACACACAAGCTGAAACGTCAAGACTGGGCCAAGAAATATCTCAAGACTGATTTTTCTAAGGTTTTATGGACTGATGAAATGAGAGTGAGTCTTGATGGGCCAGATGGATGGGCCCGTGGCTGGATTGGTAAAGGGCAGAGAGCTCCAGTCCGACTCAGACGCCAGCAAGGTGGAGGTGGAGTACTGGTTTGGGCTGGTATCATCAAAGATGAGCTTGTGGGGCCTTTTCGGGTTGAGGATGGAGTCAAGCTCAACTCCCAGTCCTACTGCCAGTTTCTGGAAGACACCTTCTTCAAGCAGTGGTACAGGAAGAAGTCTGCATCCTTCAAGAAAAACATGATTTTCATGCAGGACAATGCTCCATCACACGCGTCCAAGTACTCCACAGCGTGGCTGGCAAGAAAGGGTATAAAAGAAGAAAATCTAATGACATGGCCTCCTTGTTCACCTGATCTGAACCCCATTGAGAACCTGTGGTCCATCATCAAATGTGAGATTTACAAGGAGGGAAAACAGTACACCTCTCTGAACAGTGTCTGGGAGGCTGTGGTTGCTGCTGCACGCAATGTTGATGGTGAACAGATCAAAACACTGACAGAATCCATGGATGGCAGGCTTTTGAGTGTCCTTGCAAAGAAAGGTGGCTATATTGGTCACTGATTTGTTTTTGTTTTGTTTTTGAATGTCAGAAATGTATATTTGTGAATGTTGAGATGTTATATTGGTTTCACTGGTAAAAATAAATAATTGAAATGGGTATATATTTGTTTTTTGTTAAGCTGCCTAATAATTATGCACAGTAATAGTCACCTGCACACACAGATATCCCCCTAAAATAGCTAAAACTAAAAACAAACTAAAAACTACTTCCAAAAATATTCAGCTTTGCTATTAATGAGTTTTTTGGGTTCATTGAGAACATGGTTGTTGTTCAATAATAAAATTAATCCTCAAAAATACAACTTGCCTAATAATTCTGCACTCCCTGTATTCACAGCTACTACACTGCTCATTACTACTGTATAATGTCCTCCATGCTACTGCAGCTTTTTCTCAGGGCGTGCTACAAAGACCTAAAGGAGCTGGATCTTCTCTCTTATTGTTATGTAGTAGACATCATATCAACTAGTTTCCACCCTCTAGCTCAGAGAAAACTGAGAATTAGAGATGCAGCTTATAGAGGGAGAAACTTCTAAAAGATGTCAGATACAAGGTATACAGTATTATGGTCAAATATAGTGCTATTTCTTATCTACATATTACATCTTGTTCTGAAAAGTCACCTGAAACATCAGGAATGCTTTATCCCCTTGGTGACATATTCTATACAAGGGAGTATAGAGTGGGCTCACCATCTGTGTAATACATGTGTGGTTTCGCTCTGGTAGACAGGATTAGTGGACGTAGTATAGAGGCAACAACAAGATCTTTGGATCAAACAGTTCAGTGTTTTATTCACACTTTAGGCAAGTGACAAAACAAGCAGCCATCATCAAGTAAAAAGTCACCTTGCGGTCTTGGTGGTAATTCGCACCATGCAGCAATTCTGCCTCAAAGAGTCCTTGAGCATAGCAGCACTAACCTGTTTTCACGCCAAACAGGTACCAAGCCTTCATCTAGACACAAGGCTCCCAGAGACATGGCTTTTGAGCCCAGCTGCCTATTTAAGGACAGCCAGGTGCTGCCAAAACCCAGACCGGCACTTAAAATCCGGTCCGGTATTTGACCTCACCTGGCTGTAAATTAGCCTAGCAGCACATGCTGTGAGGAAAATACCTGTTTTCCCAGACCAAACCTCTTACTGTGTCACATACAGTTGACATCCGCTTGCGGACACCATTATCAGAGATAACTCTTGTTCTGTCTTCATACACATTCACACAGTGTGCAGTCTGACATTCAGCATAAACCATTCCTGTCTTCCAAATAAGAGGACTGTTCTTTGCAGTCTAACTTGTTTATTGGTCAACAGAATTGTGAATTGGTAAAACTACAAGAATACAAATGTCTTGTATAAGTATAAGGCATAACATGTATCAGCAGAAAGCACAGAACAGCATGTATTATAACATGTGCAAATAACACTTAGCAGATGTCCAAAATGGCTGCCTATACATAGATTGCATGGCTAGCTAACAGAAATAACTCCCTGAGTAACACTACAACTACTTGAACAGCTTTGCATAACATGCTGTCCCTGAAACAAAGGTAGATGTCACTAACCAGATATACTTGCACAAAGATGGTGGAGCTTAAAAGGAGAACTGCATGGAAGAGCTCTGCTGATGTCCTGTAGTCTGTATGTAGACTGGTTTCTCCTTCCCATAATGCCTAGCACCTCCCACAAAGCAGCAATCTTTAATAACAAGAAAACAAGGTGCAATACATTTTTAAAATATAGTAACAAACGCCAGCTTCTGCTCGGACCTCCGGGCACGGATGGTGCAGGACTGCACTCCCACAGCAATAAATGTAAGCGATTTCCAGCCTCCGGTATTGGTAAAATCCATTCAACTTTATTTTTTCTCCAATAAAAGCAGTTACAAAAGATAAATACGAAACAGGCCTCACATCTCACTGACGCGTTTCGGGTACACGCTTGTAGCACCCTTAATCAAAGAGTCACTAGATTACACCAGTCAGGTTTTATGGTGGAAAGGGGGGAAGAAGACACACCCACTAGGTGTGATTGGCATAGAGGAATACTAGCCACTTCCAAATTAACTCCTTGACCACCATAGGAAACTAGACTGTGTGTGAACAGGACCCTAAAGCAACATTACCAAATAAACACAAAATACAACAAAACATTTCCTTACATAAAATTTTAAAACTTTGTGCGCTGTCACAACAATACACATGACAATCTACAAACATAAATTAATAATGTAAGATTAGATCTTGTCTTCTATTCAATCCATGGGGGACACATGATTTAAGCTTGAATATCCAAAAAGCCTCACGATTGAAAAGTTGTCTCTGCAGATCTCCACCCCTCTCATATAGGCCTCATGCACACGACCGTTGTGTCCATCCGTGGCCATTGTTACGTTTTCCGTGATTTTCTGCGGACCCATTGACTTTCAATGGGTCCGTTGAAAACTCGGAAAATGCACCGTTGTTCAACCGCGGCCGTGATCCGTGATTCCTGTCCGTCAAAAAAATAAGACCTGTCCTATTTTTTTGACGGACAACAGTTCACGGACCCATTCAAGTCAATGGGTCCGTGAAAAAACACGGATGCACACAAGATTGGCATCCGCGTCCGTGATCCGTGGCCGTTGGCAACTTTCACACAGACGGATCGCAGATCCGTCTGCATAAAAGCTTTTTCAGATATGATTTTAACTAGGGGGGGGGGGAGGTGAGGCCGCACTGGCCACCAATGATGGGGGATTCGGAACGTGATTTTAACTAGGGGGGGGGGGGAGAGGTGAGGCCGCACTGGCCACCAATGATGGGGGATTCGGAACGTGATTTTAACTAGGGGGGGGGAAGAGGTGAGGCCGCACTGGCCACCAATGATGGGGGATGCGGAACGTGATTTTAACTAGGGGGGGGGGAGAGGTGAGGCCGCACTTTGCCACCAATGATGGGGGATTCGGAGCGTGATTTTAATTAGGGGGGGGAGAGGGGAGCGCGCACTGGCCACCAATGAATGTAATACAGGGGAGGGAGGGGGGGGTGCCCCCTCCTGCCTGGCAGCACCTGGTCTCTTACAGGGGGCAATGATACGCACAATTAACCCCTTAGGTGCGGCACCTGAGGGGTTAATTGTGCGGATCACAGCCCCCTGTAAGAGATCGGGTGCTGCCAGGCAGCAGGGGGCAGTCATGTACACAGTTCGTAGGATATTCTAACTTGAAGCGTCCCCATCACTATGGGAACGCCTCTGTGTTAGAATATACAGTCGTGGCCAAAAGTTTTGAGAATGACACAAATATTAGTTTTCACAAAGTTTGCTGCTAAACTGCTTTTAGATCTTTGTTTCAGTTGTTTCTGTGATGTAGTGAAATATAATTACACGCACTTCATACGTTTCAAAGGCTTTTATCGACAATTACATGACATTTATGCAAAGAGTCAGTATTTGCAGTGTTGGCCCTTCTTTTTCAGGACCTCTGCAATTCGACTGGGCATGCTCTCAATCAACTTCTGGGCCAATTCCTGAGTGATAGCAACCCATTCTTTCATAATCACTTCTTGGAGTTTGTCAGAATTAGTGGGTTTTTGTTTGTCCACCCGCCTCTTGAGGATTGACCACAAGTTCTCAATGGGATTAAGATCTGGGGAGTTTCCAGGCCATGGACCCAAAATGTCAACGTTTTGGTCCCCGAGCCACTTAGTTATCACTTTTGCCTTATGGCACGGTGCTCCATCGTGCTGGAAAATGCATTGTTCTTCACCAAACTGTTGTTGGATTGTTGGAAGAAGTTGCTGTTGGAGGGTGTTTTGATACCATTCTTTATTCATGGCTGTGTTTTTGGGCAAAATTGTGAGTGAGCCCACTCCCTTGGATGAGAAGCAACCCCACACATGAATGGTCTCAGGATGCTTTACTGTTGGCATGACACAGGACTGAATGGTAGCGCTCACCTTTTCTTCTCCAGACAAGCCTTTTTCCAGATGCCCCAAACAATCGAAAAGAGGCTTCATCGGAGATTATGACTTTGCCCCAGTCCTCAGCAGTCCATTCACCAAACTTTCTGCAGAAGATCAATCTGTCCCTGATGTTTTTTTTGGAGAGAAGTGGCTTCTTTGCTGCCCTTCTTGACACCAGGCCATCTTCCAAAAGTCTTCGCCTCACTGTGCGTGCAGATGCGCTCACACCTGCCTGCTGCCATTCCTGAGCAAGCTCTGCACTGGTCGCACTCCGATCCCGCAGCTGAATCCTCTTTAGGAGACGATCCTGGCGCTTGCTGGACTTTCTTGGACGCCCTAAAGCCTTCTTAACAAGAATTGAACCTCTTTCCTTGAAGTTCTTGATGATCCTATAAATTGTTTATTGAGGTGCAATCTTAGTAGCCACAATATCCTTGCCTGTGAAGCCATATTTATGCAACGCAATGATGGCTGCAAGCGTTTCTTTGCAGGTCACCATGGTTAACAATGGAAGAACAATGATTTCAAGCATCACTCTCCTTTTAACATGTCAAGTCTGCCATTTTAGCCCAATCAGCCTGACATAATGATCTCCAGCCTTGTGCTCGTCAACATTCTCACCTGAGTTAACAAGACGATTACTGAAATGATCTCAGCAGGTCCTTTAATGACAGCAATGAAATGCAGTGGAAAGGTTTTTTTGGGATTAAGTTAATTTTCATGGCAAAGAAGGACTATGCAATTCATCTGATCACTCTTCATAACATTCTGGAGTATATGCAAATTGCTATTATAAAAACTTAAGCAGCAACTTTTACAATTTCCAATATTTATGTAATTCTCAAAACTTTTGGCCACGACTGTACTGTCGGATCTGAGTTTCACGATCTAACTCAAATTCGATGGTATATTCTAACATAGAGGCGTTTCCAGGGTGATGGGGACGCTTCAAGTTAAAATATACCATAAGATTGGAGAAAACTCAGATCCTATGGTATATTAACTCCTGACTTTACATTGAAAGTCAATGGGGGACGGATCCGTTTGCAATTGCACCATATTGTGTCAACGTCAAACGGATCCGTCCACATTGACTTGCATTGTAAGTCAGGACGGATCCGTTTGGCTCTGCACGGCCAGGCGGACACCAAAACGACTTTTTTTTCATGTCCGTGGATCCTCCAAAAATCAAGGAAGACCCAGGGACGAAAAAACTGTCACGGATCACGGACCAACGGAACCCCTGTCGTGTGCATGAGGCCATAGTCTAACTTTTTCAATACCCTGTACCATAATGTGACTCACATCCCCTCCATGATGGTGTAAGACATGATGGGAGACTGCTGAGATATGGCGGAATGTGTTTGTGTTTTTATTGTCATCTCTAATTGCATCCGACAAATGCCGTCTAATCCAAATTTTTAAGGGGCCAGATGTACACCCTACATATTGGAGTTGGCAAGTTTTGCAGGTAATCATGTAAACTACACCATATGTGTTACAGTTGATGTATTGTTTATTCATGTATGTTTGGTTCTCTGTGCAAGAAGTAAAGTCTTTTGATACGTGAATCACAGAGCAGCAGGTGCAGACATTGTGGCCACATTTATATGTATCTTTATGTTGTAACCAAGTTTTATTTTTGCCAGTGCTGTTATCTCTAAATAGACTGGGGGATAAAGTATTACCCAATGTCTTTGCTCGTCTCGCTACACCAGGGGTACTCAACTAGTTTTATTAAAGGTCCACATACCTGGGTCGGCAGTCAGGTGAAGGTCCGAGCTGAACGCCAACAGTAAAGATGCCATGCGATCATGTGATCCATGCGCGTGGGGCGCTCTGAAGTTATAGTGGAGCACCCCGGGTAAGTCCCAGAATTAGTAATGGCCACATTAGTGCCCCAGTAAGAATAATGCCCCCAGTAAGAATAATCTCCCCATTAGTGCCCCCAGTAAGAGTAATGCCCCCATTAATAATAATTAGCATTCACCTGGCTGCGGTGAACATTCGCTGCTGACTGCAAGCTCAGGACCGGTGCTCCAACGTGATGACGTCTTGTAGGTCCTGTCCTGAGCTTCTAGTCAGCAGGGAGTGTTCTCCACAGCGTGAGCAAATGGAGGTGGAGGTACCGTAATATATATATATTTTTTATTAGCACAAGTAGCGGTGGAGGTAAAGGCTGTACTAATGGGCGTTCCATGATGGAAGCGCTCATTAGTAAGGGTACTTTCACACTTGCAGCAGGACGGATCCGACAGGCTGCTCACCCTGTCAGATCCATCTTGCCACTACTTCGCCGTGCCGCTGCTCTGTGCCCATCGACTATAATGGGGATGGGGGCAGAGCTACGGCGCAGCACGGCGAGAGGCCGCCAGACTAAAAGTACTACATGTCCGACTTTTTCATCTGGCGGCTTCACGCCGTGCACTGCCATGCTGCGCCGTAGCTCCACTCCCGCTATAGTCAATGGGGAGTGGCAGTCCGGCGAAATAGCGGCAGGACGGATCTGACAGGGTGAACAGCCTGTCGGATCCGTCCTGCCGCAAGTGTGAAAGTACCCTAACAGTCCTTACAGGAAAATTCTGGCACCGGCAAGGGAACTAAAATACCAGCCTTGCTGGTGAACTACTGGCCTGGTGGCAACCCAAGCCACAGAACAGACATATGATAGTTTTGTTCTTCATCCAATTCCCATTATTGGGGGATTGGATGCGGACCCCTTAATTACAATGGGGCCACAAGAGATGCAGACAGCATACTGTGTGCTGTCTGCATCTTTTTCCGCTCCATTGAAACTAAGGGGTCCGCATCCAATGCCCTAATAATGGGAATTGGATGCGGAACAAAACTATCATGGTTTGATGGGGCTTTATCACTTTATTTAATCAGGTTACCTAAAGAAGATGGCCCAGGAGAGATGGGAACACGACACTGACTGGAGTCCTTTCCTGCAGTCAGTGACGTGTTCCCGCCTCTCTGTAGCCCTCTTCACGCCCCCTTCCTTCCCAAATGTGACATTTATTTCATTGGTGGCAGTGGTGATGTCCCTCCACTCTCCAGCAGCACGTAAGTGTCCTTTGGAGCTTGAAGCTCCCTTACGTGCTGCCGCTGCTGCAGGGGTGGAGGGACCTGTGAGCGCACTGAGGGAGAAAGCTCCCTCCACCTGCAGGTGCCGGATGAAAGCGCTGGTGCCTGCATGTGGACGGAGCCGTCTCTCACTGCGCCCCTGGGGCAGGAGGAAGTGCGCCGGTATGCTCCTCCTCCTGCACGTACCAGAGTGTGCAGGAGAGGAGGAGCGCTCTGAAGGATGGCCGGGGTCCGGACAACTGGCGGCCGCGGTCCGTATTTGGACTGTGGTCCGCCAGTTGAGTACCCCTGCGCTACACACTGAATTCCCATACTGACTACTTCAGCAAAACCTGGGTCCATTTGAAGAACTGACAGATGTTTTTTCATAATTTGACAAATTTTGTTGTATTGTGTACTATATGGGGTTGAAAACACCACTCTGTTTCTATCCTGTGATTTCCCTTTGGGTGTGTCCACATCTCTGAGTAGTTCAGTTCTGTCTCTCTGACTAACCAGTTTTAAGGCTCTGTTCACACTCCAGTCAGGATAACTGCGTCTCATTAGTCTCTGAACTATGTCAGTGGATTATTTTTTATAATCTTGTTCATATGTACAATTCTGCCTTGCTCTGACTAGTTCCCCTACAGGTATACTTTTAATTGTATGTGCAGGATGACATGATTTACCATGCAGTATAGTGTTACCTGCCGTAATTTTTCTATAAGTGGATGTAATAATCCTCCCTGTGTCTGGTGAGGCTGTCAGATTCAAATCAAGAAAGGAAATTTCCAAAGGATCACAGTGATATGTAAATCACAAATTATTTGTGTTATTGTTTATGTATTTTATGAAATCCGGTACGGTCGCCACATCTCCGACCCATATAAACAACAGGTCATCGATAGCGACCGTACCACTGCAGGTGGTCAATGAATGGATTGTTGTCAGAGAACAAATATTGATATTCCCACAAACACATGAAAATATTTGCAATTGATGGCGATACCTTCGCCCCCATAGACGCACCAGATATTTGTAAATAGTGAGAGTTGCAAAACATAAAATAATTATGCGTCAACAAATAATGTATGAATATTCAAGCTTAAATCATGTGTCCCCCATGGATTGAATAGAAGACAAGATCTAATCTTACATTATTAATCTATGTTTGTAGATTGTCATGTGTATTGTTGTGACAGCGCACAAAGTTTTAAATTTTTATGTAAGGTAATGCTTTGGTGTATTTTGTGTTTATTTGGTAATGTTGCTTTAGGGTCCTGTTCACACACAGTCTAGTTTCCTATGGTGGTCAAGGAGTTAATTTGGAAGTGGCTAGTATTCCTCTATGTCAATCACACCTACTGGGTGTGTCTTCTTCCCCCCTTTCCACCATAAAACCTGACTGGTGTAGTCATCTAGTGACTCTATGATTAAGGGTGCTACAAGCGTGTACCCGAAATGCGTCATAAAGATGTGAGGCCTGTTTCGTATTTATCTTTTGTAACTGCTTTTAATGGAGAAAAAATAAAGTTGAATGGATTTTACCAATACCGGTGGCTGGAAATCGCTTACATTCAATACATTTTTACCACCGCTAGATGGTGCTGTTACCTAACTAATAGCTACAGGAATACAGAAAGTGCAGCAGAATAAATTATAAATGAAATAGACGTGAACTGAAATGAATCTCTCTCTGCTGGAATATTCCCCGTCTGAGTCAACAGACGCCACCACTGAATCTTTCTTCTTAGCAACCTATTTTGGTCAATGGGCAATCTTTTCTAAAGTGGTGTCTTTGGAGACTGTTTGGCTTTTGCCGAGGTAGTCTATTTCCTTAGCATGACATTCACGTTGTATCGTGCAAATTATTATGTTCTTGGACCTTTTCAGATTAGGAGCGGTAAAGGTATGTCTGCAGTGACGCCAATTAGTCTTGGGCGAGCCTGCTCGGCCGAACACAAATTTTACTCAAGCATCACAATGCCCGGCACATCGCGGTTTTTGTCCGAATACCACATGTGCTCGAGCGCGATGCTCGAGTCTCCTCCCCACATGTTTGTTGGCTGCTACGCAGTCAATAAACGTGCAGGTAAGTACTGCCATTCACTGTAATACCGTAGCACCTGATGACACGTGTTCGACTCAGTCTTAGTCAGGGAGAGCTGGAGAGCAGAAGGGAGAGATAGTGTAGGGAGTGAAATAGAAATATTTTAGCTTTTATACTTGTTATAGACCCAAAAGTCCTTTTAAGTACTATTGTTGTATCTGGCAGCAATATATATTTTTAGCGCAACCTGCGCTAAATTGCTAAAACTTGTTAGAGACTGTGGGGGGTTAGCTCTTCTCCGGGGGTCATTTACACAGATACCTTGCCAGACAACAGATTCTCGTGTCCAAACAGTGTATTTATTTGGCACCTAAAGCATCGCTCACACACGGTTATAGCATACAGCTTTCCTAGCCCAATGTCCATAAGCCTCCTGGCTGTACAGAGTACCGTTCACACACGGTCTCAAGTCCAGTATCTTTAAGGGGGAGTGTGACCCAGTAGTCCTCCCGACTCCAGCCTCGTGACCCTTGCGCCCAGGCGTCACGGCGTCCCCCAATGTTCCGGCTAGTACCTAGTCCCGTGGCCCCTCAGCCAGCCCGGCTGAGACCACTCGTACAGAGCCTCCAGCAGGACTCTGTTTCACAAAGACTGTCTCCTTCCTCTAGACTGGGGGCCACACCCAAGTCCAGCAACAGGATTAAATACCATCCCTGGACATGGGCATATTCCAAAATCCCAGACTGGAGCATGGGGAACAGGCACCCACCCAACACATTGCCTGTTCCCAGTAAAAGCCCGCCCTGGACTAGCTGGAGCCAACTAAGCTAAGTAGCTCGGTGGCCACCTATATCTAGGGCCTTTACTCCACCAAGGCCAGGCCCTTTGGTGACACACTCCTGGTGCAAACAACACCCCTTTTTCATGCTTCCCCGGGACAATACTGCACCCATCACTATTCACATTGCCACAAGACCCAAAAGTCCTTTTAAGGACTATTGTGTATGGCAGCAATATATATTTTTAGAGCAACCTGCAATAAATTGTTAAACTTGTTAGAGACCCAAAAGTCCTTTTAAAAACTATAGTTGTATCTGGCAGCAATATATATTTTTAGCGCAACCTGCGCTCAATAGCTTGCAATTGTTTGGCCGCTGCAGACAGCGACATTATCTGCCCTACATCTCCTGTCTAACGTGTGCACAGCCTAAAAATATCTGTGACATCCAGTGCACTTTTTCTGTAGATGGTGTCCGCTGCGGACAGTTACATTACCTGCACTATATCTCCTGTACAACATTTGCGTATCGGAAATATCAGTGACATTAATTCAGTGTAATTTATTTATTAGGCGGTGGTGACGGCGACATTACTTGCGCCAGTGCTTTAAGTGGGCCAAAAGAGGTGCCGGTACTCTATTAGGCGCCGGTGCTCCCCCCCCCTGCACATCAGACCCCCCCATCACACACATATATATTAGTTCCTCTATGTACCAGTACAGTACCCCCCCCCACCACCGCACATTCGTTCCTCTCTGTACCAGTACCCCCCCTGCACATCAGACCCCCCCCCCCACTCATCACACACACACACATTAATTCCTCTCTGTACCAGTACCCCCCAGCGCATGCGCAGTGTCGGCCGGTGTCCTGCTGAGAACATCCATCCGATCACCGCACCTGTGCACTGGCCCATAATTTTTCCCTACCCTAACCGCCGGCGAGGCTCCCAGCGCATGCGCACTCTGCTGTGAAATTTCCCTAACCCGTCATTGTGCGCAGTGCGCCCCCCCAATATAATAAACATTGGTGGCGCAGTGCGCCCCTCCCAACACTCCAGTATAATAAACATTGGTGGCGCAGTGCGCCCCCCCATCACCCCAGTATAATAAACATTGGTGGCGCAGTGCGCCCCCCCTCAATATAATAAACATTGGTGGCGCAGTGGGCCCCCCCTCAATATAATAAACATTGGTGGCGCAGTGCGCCCCCCCTCAATATAATAATCATTGGTGGCGCAGTGGGCCCCCCCTCAATATAATAATCATTGGTGGCGCAGTGGGCCCCCCCTCAATATAATAATCATTGGTGGCGCAGTGGGCAGTGCCAATGAGGGTTAAAAAATAAAAATAATAATTAACTCACCTCCTCCAATTGATCGTCTTCTGTTCTTTCTTCATGACCTGTCAAAGGACCTGTGGTGACATCACTGTTAGCATCACATGATCCATCACCATGGTAATGGGTCATGTGATGAGCTCAGTGACGTCACCACAGGTCTTGAAGAAAACAGGAGAACGGCAGCTACGCGATCATCTGGAGGAGGTGAGTTAAAATTTTTTTATTATTTTTTAACCCTCACTGGCACTTCCCACTGAGCCACCAATGTTTCTTATACTGGGGTGTTTGGGGGGGAAAGCGCACTGCCTACCAACGTTTCTTATACTGGGGTGTTGGGGGGGGGGGGGGGGGGCGCACTGTGCCACAAACGTTTCTTATACTGAGGGGGGGGTGGGGGCGCACTGCCTACCAACGTTTCTTATACTGGGGGGTTGGGGGGGGGGGGGGGGCGCACTGTGCCACAAACGTTTCTTATACAAAAACAGGAGGCGGGTGCTGGAATCAAATAGCCGGCACCCGACCTCTGTGACAGGGAGCTGCGATCAGCTACAATTAACCCCTCCAGTACCGCACCTGAAGGGTTAACTCAACTGCAGCTGATCGCAGCTCCCTGTCACAGAGGTTGGCTGTCGGCTATTTGATTCCGGCACCCGCCTCCTGTTTTTGTATTCAGGTCAGTTATCTTCATTGGTGGCGCAGTGGCCACAGCCCCTCCCCTCCTCCTCCCGTCTCTCTTCTTATTGGCAGCGGCGGGGGCAGCAGGCAGGTCAGACAGGGGAGGAGGAACGAATCAGGTCAGACAGGGGAGGGCTAGATGGAGGGGGCGCCCCGAGGGAGAACACAAGTTCAGCCTCGCCTGCCGCATATTACATTGCGAGCTGTCGGCCGCCCAGCGCCCCTGTTACTATGGCGCCCTGTGCGGCCGCACAGCCCGCACACCCCAAAGGCCGGCCCTGCGCTCCGGTACCGGAAACCCACGTACTGGGCGCACGGAGAGGTGCTGGTACTCTCCAGGGCAATTTTTGGAAGTGGCGGTACTGAGTACCGCCGCGTTCCGGCCCACTTCAAGCACTGACTTGCGCTATACCTCCTGTTTAATGCGTGCCCATCCTAAAAATATCTGAGACATTCTGTGTACTTTATTTGTGCATAAACTTACATAACCTGCGCTACTATATGTGTGACATACTTGCAAGCATATACAGTCAGGTCCATAAATATTGGGACATCGACACAATTCTAACATTTTTGGCTCTATACACCACCACAATGGATTTGAAATGAAACTGACAAGACGTGCTTTAACTGCAGACTGTCAGCTTTAATTTGAGGATATTTACATCCAAATCAGGTGAACGGTGTAGGAATTACAACAGTTTGCATATGTGCCTCCCACTTGTTAAGGAACCAAAAGTAATGGGACAATTGGCTTCTCAGCTGTTCCATGGCCAGGTGTGTGTTATTCCCTCATTATCCCAATTACAATGAGCAGATAAAAGGTCGAGAGTTTATTTCCAGTGTGTTATTTGCATTTGGAATCTGTTGCTGTCAACTCTCAAGATGAGATCCAAAGAGCTGTCACTATCAGTGAAGCAAGCCATCATTAGGCTGAAAAAACACAACAAACCCATCAGAGAGATAGCAAAAACCTTAGGTGTGACCAAAACAACTGTTTGGAACATTCTCAAAAAGAAAGAACGCACCGGTGAGCTCAGCAACACCAAAAGACCCGGAAGACCACGGAAAACAACTGTGGTGGATGACCGAAAAATAATTTCCCTAGTGAAGAAAACACCCTTCACAACAGTTGGCCAGATCAATAGAGATGTCCCGAACTATTCGCCGGCGAACAGTTCCCGGCGAACATAGCTTGTTCGCGTTCGCCGCGGCGGGCAAACATATGCGATGTTCGGTCCGCCCCCTATTCGTCATCATTGAGCAAACTTTGACCCTGTACCTCACAGTCAGCAGACACATTCCAGCCAATCAGCAGCAGACCCTCCCTCCCAGACCCTCCCACCTCCTGGACAGCATCCATTTTAGATTCATTCGGAAGCTGCATTCTTAGTGAGAGGAGGGACAGTGTAGCTGCTGATGATTTAATAGGGAAATCGATAGTTAGGCCAGTGTATTCAGTGTCCACTCCAGTCCTGAAAGACTCATCTGATCTCTGCTGTAAGGACAGCACCCCAAAAAGCCCTTTTTAGGGCTAGAACATTAGTCTGTTTTTTTTTCCCCTCTGTAATCTAATTGCAGTTGCCTGCCAGCGTGTGTGTCAGGCTCACAGCGTATACTGTGCCCACTTGCCCAGTGCCACCACTCATATCTGGTGTCACAGTAGCTTGCATTTAAAAAAATAAAATAAAAATTTGACTGTAATATAATAGCAGTCAATTGCCTGCAAGCATGTGTGTTTCAGGCCCTGCAAGTGCATAGTGTCACACCAGTGCAACTCATATCTGGTGTCACAGTAGATTACATCAAAAAATAAAAAAACTATTTTGACTGTAATAGATTGAATAGC
This sequence comes from Bufo bufo, assembly GCF_905171765.1. Taxonomy (NCBI): domain Eukaryota; kingdom Metazoa; phylum Chordata; class Amphibia; order Anura; family Bufonidae; genus Bufo; species Bufo bufo. Next base: position 66,481,333 of record NC_053391.1, on the reverse strand, counting down.
AGTTAGTTGTCTGCAAGCGTGTGTGTCAGGCCTACAGCGTCTACTCTGCCAACTTCTGCCAGTGCACAGTGCCACTCATATCTGGTGTCACAGTAGCTTGCACGCATAGTACAACTAAACTAATTTAAAAAAAAATGACAGGCAGAGGCAGGCCACCCCGCAGGGGCCGTCGTGGTGGTGGTGCTGTGATTCCCTTTGGCCCTAGAATAATGCCCAGTGTTCAGAGGCCACGTACCCTGAACTCGAAAAGTACTGAGGACATAGTTGACTGGCTAACACAGGACACCCAATCTTCTACAGCTTCCGCTCGGAACCTTGATGCACCATCCTCCTCCAGCTCAGCTTCGGGCACCTCTCAAGTTACCACTCGCCCTCCCGCCACCACCACCAACACTAGCACCACAGCTGTTTCACTTGATCTGTCGGAGGAGTTATTTACACATCAGTTGGAAGAAATGAGTGATGCGCAACCATTATTGCCAGAGGATGTAGATAACAGGGATATGTCTGTCAGACAGCATTACACACATGGACATACGGTGTGATGATGATGATGATGATGATGATGATGTTGTACCCGTTGCTGCTTCCTTTGCTAAGTTGTCAGATACAAGTGAAGCGGTTGATGATGACTATGTGTCCGTGGATGTCACGTGGGTGCCCGCTCGAAGAGAAGAAGAACAGGGGGAAAGTTCAGATGGGGAGACAGAGAGGAGGAGGAGACGAGTTGGAAGCAGGGGGAGGTTGTCGCAAGAAGCTAGTGGCACAGTCAGACAGCATGCATCGGCACCCGGGGTCAGCCAGGCAGCACGCCAATCAACGCATGCTGTTGCAACCTGTGCCAAAAGAAACTGAGTCATGGGAAGTCCAACACCCACCTAGGTACAACTGCTTTGCGAAGGCACATGATCGCACATCACAAACAACTATGGGATCAACACATGAGTACAAGCAGCACACAAACTCAAAGCCGCCATCCTCCTCCTGGTCCAGCATCTTCAGCCACGTCAACCACTGCTGTCCTCCTTGTGCCCTCTCAACCATCCGCCACTCCGTCTCTCACCTTGAGCAGTTCCTGCTCATCTGCCCACAGTCAGGTGTCTGTCAAGGACATGTTTGAGCGTAAGAAGCCAATGTCACAAAGTCACCCCCTTGCCCGGCGTCTGACAGCTGGCTTGTCGGAACGCTTAGCCCGCCAGCTTTTACCATACAAGCTGGTGGAGTCTGAGGCCTTCGAAAAATTTGTAGCTATTGGGACACCACAGTGGAAGGTACCCGGCCGAAATTTCTTTGCACAAAAGGCAATCCCCAACCTGTACTCGATTGTGCAAAAGGAAGTCATGGCATGTCTGGCACACAGTGTTGGGGCAAGGGTCCATCTGACCACTGATACCTGGTCTGCAAAGCACGCTCAGGGCAGGTATATCACCTACACAGCGCATTGGGTAAACCTGCTGACAGCTGCCAAGCATGTAATGCGTGGCTCTGCAGAGGAGTTGGTGACACCACCACGACTTGCAGGCAGGCCTGCTGCCACCTCCTCTACTCCATCCTCTTCCATAACCTCCTCGGCTGAGTCCTCTTCTGCTGCTGCGTCTTGCTCCACATCAACTGCACCCCCCAGCTCCCCAGGGGCTATTCCACATCCTGGATACGACAGTGTCACACCGTCTTGGGGTTGACTTGCCTGAAAGCAGAGAGTCACACCGGACTAGCACTCCTGTCCACCCTGAATGCACAGGTGGATCAGTGGCTGACTCCGCACCAACTGGAGATCGGCAAAGTGGTGTGTGACAACGAAAGCAATTTGTTGGCGGCATTGAATTTGGGCAAGTTGACACATGTGCCGTGCATGGCACATGTGTTGAATCGGATTGTACAACGCTTTGTGCATAAGTACCCAGGCTTACAGGACGTCCTCAAGCAGGCCAGGAAGGTGTGTGGCCATTTCAGGCGTTCCTACACGGCCATGGCGCACTTTTCAGATATCCAGTGGCGAAAAAACATGCCAGTGAAGCGCTTGATTTGCGACAGCCCGACACGTTGGAATTCAACACTCCTAATGTTCGACCGCCTGCTCCAACAAGAAAAAGCCGTCAACGAGTATTTGTATGACCGGGGTGCTAGGACAGCCTCTGCGGAGCTGGGAATTTTTTTTGCCACGTTACTGGACGCTTATGCGCAATGCCTGTAGGCTCATGCGTCCTTTTGAGGAGGTGACAAACCTAGTCAGTCGCACCGAAGGCACCATCAGCGACATCATCCCATTTGTTTTCTTCCTGGAGCGTGCCCTGCGAAGAGTGCTGGATCAGGCCGTAGATGAGCGTGAAGAGGAAGAGGAAGAGCTGTGGTCACCATTACCACCAGAAACAGCCTTATCAGCATCGCTTGCTGGACCTGCGGCAACGCTGAAAGAGGAGTCAGAGAAGGAATGTGGCTTTGAGGAGGAGGAGTTAGACCAACCACAGAAGGCATCCCAGGGTGCTCGTTGTCACCTATCTGGTACCCGTGGTGTTGTACGTGGCTGGAGGGGGGGGGGAAGAACAGACCTTCAGGGAGATCAGTGAGGACGAGGAACGGGACATGAGTAGCTTGGCATCCAACCTTGTGCAAATGGGGTCTTCCATGCTGTCGTGCCTGTTGAGGGACCCTCGTATAAAAAGGCTGAAGGAGAATGACCTGTACTGGGTGGCCACGCTACTAGACCCCCGGTATAAGCAGAAAGTGCCTGAAATGTTACAGAATTACCGGAAGTCAGAAAGGATGCAGCTATTCCAAAATAAATTAAAAAGTATGCTTTACACAGCGTATAAGGGTGATGTCACAGCACAACGGGAATCTAACAGGGGAAGAGGTGAAAGTAATCCTCCTCCTACCACGACAACGCCGGCAAGGACAGGACGTTTTACAGACGTGTTGTTGATGGAGGACATGCAGAGCTTTTTAAGTCCTACGCATCGCCACAGCCCTTCGGGGTACACCCTCAGAACGACTCGACCGACAGGTAGCAGACTACCTCGCCTTAACTGCAGATATCGACACTCTGAGGAGCGATGAACCCCTTGACTACTGGGTGTGCAGGCTTGACCTGTGGCCTGAGCTTTCCCAATTTGCAATAGAACTTCTGGTCTGCCCCGCTTTAAGTGTCCTGTCAGAAAGGACCTTCAGTGCAGCAGGAGGTATTGTCACTAAGAAGAGAAGTCGCCTAGGTCAAAAAAGTCTAGATTACCTCACCTTTAGGGTCCATTCACACGTCCGTTTTTTCTTTCCTGATCTGTTCCGTTTTTTGCTGAACAGATCTGGACCAGACCTGGACCCATTCATTTTCAATGGGTCCTGGAAAAAACGGACAGCTCAATGTCTGATTTTTTTCAGGACCCATTGAAAATGAATGGGTCCAGATCTGTTCAGCAAAAAACGGAACAGATCAGGAAAGAAACAACAGACGTGTGAATGGACCCTTATTAAGATGAATGAGGCATGGATCCCGAAGGGACTGACAGTGGGCGATACATTCGACTAAAAAAGGCCTGATGAGATGAGCTGCCTTGGGCTAAAAATGGTCCACACGCTGCTGTATTTTATCTCTGAATGCCGGATGACTTGCGTGACTTATCTGCCACCAACTAGGGTTCAAGCCTGGGAAACATACATTTTTCTGGCCGGTGCTACAACAGTGGCTGCAACAATACCTAATTTTTCAGGCATGTGTACATGCCTAATTTTTCTGGCCTCTGGTGCTGCACTGTGGCTGCAAAAACAAAACAAAAAAAAGGCACATACATGTGTCAATTCCCCTTCGTGATAGTTACCTTGTTGTGGTGAAGGAGCTTGCGTATCACAATGAAGCGACCACCTCTATGAGTGTGTTGGCAATGGCAATGTTGGCACACCCCAGATGATAAGGTCGTTGCTTCATTGTGAACAGACCAAAAGCGATCGGCTGGATAATTTTGCATAGAAAAAACATTAATTTTCTTTGTGATCATCTAAGGTGATCATTAAAGCCTACTAGGCCAACAATGGGCCCACACTGCAGAATCATTGTTTTCTGGGTCACTTAACTGTCACTGAACTACCTCAGCACGACCTTAGGCTTTGAAAAAAAAAACAATCGCCTGCAATCTCCCAAACGTGCGCACGAGCACAGTCATCACTACACCAAGATTGACGCATAGAGGAATAAAATTTATGTCACGAGTGTGTCAACTATTGACAACTCTTTGCGGTTGTCTAAAATCTATTCCATACACGTCCCCTGTTAGGGGACGTAACAGGGATTAAACTGATAGGAATAGTACTACTTAACATACCACTCATATTGGGATCGACCAAGCATCTTTTTTCATCTCCCGGTTCCTAAAATCTATTCCATACACTGGCCCCTGATAGGGGACAAAACAGAGATTAAACTGTTAAGAACAGACAGCCTCTGCGGAGCTGGGTATTTTTTGGCCGCGTTACTGAACGCTCATGCACAATTGCTGTAGGCTCATGCGTCCTTTTGCGGAGGTGACAAACCTGGTCAGTCAAACCCAAGGCAACATCATCGACCTCATCCCATATGCGTTTTTTCTGGAGCGTGCCCTGCGAAGAGTGCTGGATCAGGCCGTAGATGAGCATGAAGAGGAAGAGTTGTGGTCACCACCATCACCACCAGAAGCAGCCTTGTCGTCGTCGATTGCTTGACCTGCGTCAATGCAGAGAGAGGAGTCTGAAGAAGAGGAGTCAGAGGAGGAAGGTGGCTTTGAGGAGGTGGAAGACCAACCACAGCAGGCGTCCCAGGGGGCTTGTTGTCACCTTTCAGGGACCCTTGGTGTTGTACGTGGCTGGGTGGAGGGAGAGACCTTCAATGACGTCAGTGAGGACAAGGAACGGGACATGGCTAGCTTGGTATCCAACCTTGTGCAAATGGGGAATTTGCGGTTGTGCAAATGGACTGTTTGCGGTGCGTTAAACGGGGAGTTTGGTCTGTCACTGTGAAGCGGGCGTAACCCTTACACTACCTGATCGATACAACATCATACCTGATGTTTTAAAGCATGTTATTCCAAACAATTTAGGAATGTTAGGGAATTTATGCCCTTTATGGATTAAAACCCGACTCTGCGTCAACTACGTAATTTTCCATGGGAGTTTTGCCATGGGTCCCCCTCCGGCATGCCACAGTCCAGGTGTTAGTCCCCTTGAAACAACTTTCCATCACTATTGTGGCCAGAAAGAGTCCCTGTGGGTTTTAAAATTCGCCTGCCTATTGAAGTCTATGGCGGTTCGCGAACATTTGCAAAAATTTGCGTTCGCGAATGGAAAATTTTATGTTCGCAACATCTCTAATTACTACTGGGGGTTTTATAGAAGTGCCTTATAGATCTGGCTTATTTCTACTTGGGGGTCTAAACGGTTGCCTTACAGAAGGGCCTTATCACTACTGAGGGCACTATAGTGGGGCTAATTACTACCGAGGGCGCTATAGGGACTTTATTACTACTTAGGGCACTATGGGGAGCCTTAATTCTACTGGGGGTTCTGTGTGGGTATTATTATTATTGGGCACAATATTGAAGACACTGCTACTAAGGGAGTTACTCTTGGAGATCATTATCACTTTTTATGGGCCCTATAGGGGGCATTACTCATAATGAGGGCACTCTGGGAGGGAATTACTATTGGTGGGACTTTGGGGAGCACCATTTGTATCGGGGGACTATTTGTATGGCACTATTGTTTCTGCAGTATAGTGTATGTGGGCATTGGGGAGTATAGTGGGCCCAGTATTGGGGGGTAGCAGCAGGATAACACTGGAAGTAAGAGGTATTTAGTGCTGATTTTTCCTGTATATTTTGTTGCACTGAGTCAGTGCTCAGCGAGGTGTCACAGCGGACCAGCACCAATATACTGTATATACTGTCTATTCGCTAGTAGTGTACTGTATATACACCAGTCCATTCTCTAGCAGTATACCGTATATCCAGTATACTGCTAGAGAATGGATTGGTGTATATACCTTGTATTGCTGGAGCAACCTCCAGACAGGGATCAGCAACCTCCAGATGTTCAGAAACTACAACTTTCAAAATGCTTTTTTTACTTCTATGAAAGTTAGAAGAGCAGCCCAGCATGTTTGCATGCTGGAAGTTGTAATTTCACAGCAGCTGGAGTTCTGAAGTTTGCTGATCCCTGTGCTAGATGGTATACATACAGTGTACCTCTAAGAATCACATAGATCTCAACTTGGAGTTCAGGTAACAGCAGAAGGATTGCAGCTTTAGCAGCCTGATCCGCCAGTATGTTGGCCGTTTACACCGGTCCATTCTCTAGCAGTATACTGTATATACACTGGAGCGTTCTCTAGCATTACACTGCATATACACCTGTCCATTCTATAGCAGTATGCCCACCATTAGCATAGGAATTTTCAGCCTTAATATAATCTGCTCCATGATGTTTTGGATTTATATTTTTTATTTTTTTGCACCGTGCGTATGGGGGAGTTGGGAGGAATAGCTGATGGCTTAGGGAGTGCTTCACCATAAGTTATCTAAATTTTATGGCTATCGATAGAGGGGAGCACAAAAAAGTGTCCAGGGCAGCATGAACTCTATATACGGCCCTGCTACATCATCACATCAGCAATTGGAGCAGTGTGTCACTTAAATTATTACATTTATTATCACAATTATTACAATTATCCAAATACAGTGATGATCAGTGATAATACAGTCATGCTCTTTTTACAAATTATAAAAAAATAAACCTGTACATAAAAATACCATTTTAATAATTGTTCACAAACAAAAAAACAGACAAATCTATAACGTCCTCCATACTGCTGCTGTTGTTTCTATGTATGTGATAGATATAGGATAGCAGGATCTCCACTTCTTCTCTGAGCAGTGTATAGGAGACATAA